>NC_072737.1:162335914-162439621 GCF_026930045.1 Uloborus diversus | reverse complement strand
GCACTCGATGAGAGAAGACATAGCCGTTTTCCCCACAGAAAGTGATGTAAAATCCGCTCATCAAATAATAGCCCAAACAGATTTATCGATTCCCTCAAGGTCAGAATCATTAATACCTGGCTCCATTGAAGAAAGCAATAGTTTTCGATTTGAACTCATTCAATACCCCAACTTAAGCAATAGCCCAAAAGGAGTGCTGGTAGCATCTACGCTGGTGGACCTTTCTAAAGATGTAATTCCTGTGCGAGTCGTCAACGTGAGTGAAAGGCCAAGGAATATCCGGAAAGGTGAAGTGCTGGCAACTTGTACTCCAGTAAACTGCATCATTAGAAGAATCAATTCCCACGAGACTGTGTCTTCTGAGTCCTTGACATCGAAGTTAATTGGGAGTGCACCCTTATCGAAAGATCAAAGAACTGCTGCGGAACAATTGGTGGATGACTTCAAGCATCTGTTTTCATCTACATCGGAGGATGTTGGCCGTACGAATTTAACGCAGCATAGGATCGACACTGGAGAACACCCCCCTATTAAACAGCATCCAAGACGACTACCGTTCGCCAAGAAGGAAGAGGTTGAGTCCCTCCTGAAAGAGATGAAGGAGAATGATGTAATCGAACCGTCATCCAGTCCTTGGGCCTCTCCCATCGTCTTGGTCCGAAAGAAAGATGGCTCCACCAGATTTTGTGTCGATTACCGACGGCTGAATGAAATCACCAAGAAAGACAGCTACCCTCTTCCACGGATAGACGACACCTTGGACACTCTTTCCGGACACAAGTGGTTTTCGACCCTGGACTTGAAGAGCGGCTACTGGCAGGTTGAAATACACCCTGACGACCGAGAGAAGACAGCGTTTACAACTGGACAAGGCTTGTGGCAGTTTAAAGTGACGCCCTTCGGCCTCTGCAATGCACCAGCTACGTTCGAGCGTCTTATGGAGACAGTGTTAAGAGGACTTTCCTACGAATCCAGTCTGGTCTATTTAGACGATATCATCATCGTGGGACGCAGTTTCGAAGAACATCTGGCAAATCTTAGGAAGGTGCTGCAAAAGCTTAAGGAAGCCAATCTGAAGTTAAGCCCGTCCAAATGTAATTTGTTCCGCCGGGAAGTGAACTACCTTGGTCACATCATCTCTTCTGAAGGTGTACAAACCGATCCAGAAAAGGTATCCGCGGTCAAGAGTTGGAGTCGTCCCGAAAACATCCATCAGCTGCGAAGTTTCCTGGGGCTCTGCACGTACTACAGGAAGTTTGTGAAGGGTTTTTCCAACATTGCACAACCTTTGCATAAGCTGACGGAGAGCAAGCAAAAGTTTGAATGGTCCAAAGAATGCGAAGATGCATTTCTACGACTGAAGGAGGCTTTAACATCAACGCCTATCCTCGCCTATCCTCAGCCTGAAAAATCCTTCATCCTAGACACTGATGCGAGCCACGAGGGCATCGGAGCTGTTTTATCCCAAGAAATTGACGGAAATGAACATGTCATCGCTTACTGGAGCAAATGCTTATCAAAGTCGGAGCGAAATTACTGCGTCACCAGAAAGGAGTTACTGGCCATAGTGAAAGCTATAGAACACTTCCATCATTACCTCTACGGCCGAAAATTTCTGCTTCGGACAGATCATGCCTCATTAACTTGGCTTTTGAACTTCAAAAATCCGGAAGGTCAGATAGCCAGATGGATACAGCGGCTCCAGGAATATGACATGGAGATCAAGCATCGAAAAGGGTTATCTCACGGTAATGCTGACGCTTTATCAAGGAGACCCTGTCCAGAGAACTGCCACTATTGCTCCCGAATCGAGAAACAGTATGGAACGACTAGCCCTACCGCCTATCAGGTGACAGTGACTCCAACATCATCAGAACCTGATCCATGGAGTGATGACCAAGTTCGAAAAGATCAACTTGAAGACCCCGACATAAAACCAATTTTAGAGTTCATGGAAAGTGACAGTCGACGCCCTAGCTGGCAGGACGTTTCCATCTTCAGTCCTGCAACAAAAAGATACTGGGCTTTATGGAACTCACTCCATTTACGGAACGGCGTGCTACACCGGAAATGGGAATCTGACGACGGCAAGACATCTAGGTGGCAGTTACTACTTCCCCGATCAAGGATTTCAGATGTTCTGAAAGAAATACATAGTAGTGCGACTGGAGGACATTTTGGTGTCTTGAAAACCCTCAATAAAGTTCGGGAGCGCTTCTTCTGGAGCAAGGCGAAGGAAGACGTGGAGAAGTGGTGCCATTCTTGTGACGCCTGTGCTGCTCGTAAAGGACCGAAGAAAAGAAGCAGAGGGAAGCTACATCTGTACAACGTTGGAGCTCCTTTCGAACGAATTGGGATCGACATCCTGGGTCCTCTACCAAGAACTGCTGATGGGAACAAATACATTCTTGTTTCCATCGACTACTTCACCAAATGGCCGGAAGCATATCCCATTCCGGATCAAGAGGCTACCACCGTAGCAGAGACTCTAGTCCAACACTGGATCTCGAGATATGGAACACCTTTGCAGATTCATTCCGATCAAGGGAGGAATTTCATCTCTGCTGTGTTTAAGGGCCTATGTCAAATTCTCGGAATTGAGAAAACTAGGACAACACCACTACACCCACAATCGGACGGCATGGTGGAGAGATTTAACCGCACAATCCTGAATAATCTCTCACTTATGGTATCCAGAAATCAACAGGATTGGGACAAGAAGCTACCTTTGTTCCTGCTGGCCTATCGCAGTGCTGTCCACGAGACTACCGGATATGCCCCATCTCAGATGCTCTTCGGACGAGAGCTTCGGCTACCTTGTGATCTCGTCTTCGGTCGTCCTCCGGATGCGCCTGCATCGCCTGAGGAGTACATCCAGGATCTCCAGGCCCGGTTGGAAGACGTTCATAACTTCGCACGAGAGCGAATCAACATCGCGGCGGAGAAGATGAAGACCCGATACGACACAAGGTCTACTGGACATGAATTCAACGAAGGCGACAAGGTTTGGTTATGGAATCCCATCCGACGGAAAGGTCTGTCACCCAAATTGCAGTCGCATTTGGATGGACCCTACAAAGTCCTTAAACGACTAAATGACGTCGTAGTGAGGATCCAAAAATCACCTAATGCAAAACCTAGGGTTGTACATTATGATCGGTTAGCCCCATACTATGGCCATAGTTCATGAGTATTACGTAAACAATCATGGTTGATAACATAAAAGCTGTAGATAATTAATTTTTGCTTTTAATGTTTAGTAATATTTCTTGTTATTATTGTGTTTCCTTTGCACTATTGGTTATTATTTAATGTGTGTAATTGTGAACTTGTGATAGAAGTTTGGCACCCTTTCTGGGGATTGTACTGCCCGGGACGTGCAGTCCTTGGGAAGGGGGCAATGTTACAAATCCTGTAAATAGTAATTATTGTAGTAACGTAACCTGTAAATAATTTCCCGAATATACAACCCCTTAACATATGGCTAAAGTATACAACCCCCTATTCTTTTTTTTCTTATTTCATTCACTGATTTTATCAATGAAAGTGTAGTTGTAGAACGTTGTAGCTTTTTCTGGAATATTTGAGATCTCTCTTTTCGGTGCGTATATAAACGGTTACGCTGGAGAGGGGAGTGAGTTTCGATTCAGATTCCGAACTGAGAGTGTGTATTAGCTCTGTTTATAGCGAGGCATTTCGCTGTGTTGTTTTCGTATTTGGAAGTAAATACGTGTGTAAACGTTGAGTTACGGTGTTGTGTGATAATTGCTTAATTGCTGATGAATAATTTAGCAGTTGTTGACGATCTTTCCTGTACATAGTGTAAATAAATTTCCTGTGTTTTTATCAAGAACTGTGTTTTCATTTCAAGAAAGTGGAAGTCGCACCGAATCCGTTACACTTTTTTTTAACGCTGATATTGTTTGAATATCTATCTTCTTATGGATCATCTATTCGAATTTTTAACCCCCGACACACAAGGGAAGGGGATTTGACGTGTCTGTCTGTGGCACTTCAAAATCGGTCCATCCGTTTAGGAAAACGGATGAACCGATTTTGAAAAACTTTTTTTTTTTGCTCGAAAGGAGAATTGATCGAGAGTGTTCTTAGCTAGGTAGCGTCTTCGAATGACCCTAATTAACGAACATATTAATTAAAAACCTCAAAAAGGTTTTTCGCGATTTTTGCACTGAAAACATATTTAAAAATTTTTAAAGTTGGTACCAAATTAAAGAGTATTTTTTTCTGCGTCTGATAGAATGTGTTTGGAACTTCTATGTTATATAGGATTCTAATTTTAACGCTTTTTAAAGAAGATTTTAAATACAGCTAAGCCTTTATTCAGCTATTAGTAACCGAATTCATTGTTGGCCGACAAGATAATTAAAAGCAACGATTTCAAGTTTTTATCTGTTGCCAGCTTTTATACAGTGGCTCCCAAAAGTGTTAGTACACTTTGAAATTTTTTAGTAAAACCAAAATAACTAGAAACTGAAATTCGAATATGAAGTCAAATATTTTTTCACATCATTCCTATGTCATTCTAAATAAAACCCAGTAGTTTTTTTCAAAATATTGATTGATCTTCTTTTTTAAATGGGTAAAAAAACGAAGAGACAGAGAAATAAAACGCCACAAAAGTCATCGTACACTCAAATATTTTCGAATAAATCCATGATTAAAATTATATTATGTCGTTTTTTATTATTTTTGCATTGTGTTGACCGTTAAAAGTCATTTGGCTTTAATTTTTTGTTTATTTATTCCCTAATATTTAGCTTATTACTTTAAAATGGCTGGTATTCGTAAAAAACAACAAACGCCATTCTAAATTTGAATTTTTTCCTCACAGTAGCGGTAAATTGGTTTGAAATGTCTCTAAATTAGTTAATTTATTCCATTCTATAGTAAAGTGCTTGGTAAAATGTTTTAAAGAAAAGAATCGGACCAAAAACAAGGTAAAAAAAGGTCACCCAGCAAAGTTAACAAATCGTGATCGGAGGTTTACAGTTAAAAAAATTATGAAAATACACATTTGAGTGCTGTAAAAGTTTCTGCAGAAATTAATGAAACATTTTACATTTAATTTTCACCTAAAATAGTTCGCCAAGTTCTCTGATTAGCTGGATTGAATGGGATCTCTTCCGGCAGAAAATTTCTTGTTCGAGCGAAAAACAGAAAGCTTACGCTTTGCGTCGCAAAATCATTGATAAATAAGCTCAAAACGTTTTAGAATCTCGTCTTACTTACAGATAAAAATGAGTTCAACATTTTTGGTTTAATTGTTGTATAACTGTAAGTAGAAGAAAAAATTAGAAACTTAATCTTAAGAACTTAGTTGGATCAGTTAATCAGGAAGGTGAAGGTGTTGTTGTGTGAAGGTGCATATCAGCATTCTGACTTGGTACATTGAAATTCTTTGATGAAATACTGAATCATGCTGTTCATTAATATATTTTTAAAAACAATTTTAAACTATTAACCCAAATTTGGTTATCGGAAACAACTTTAATTTTAACAAGATAACAATAAGAAGCACACGGTTTTCAACGTTTGCGTCTAGTGCCTCGAAAATTGTCCTAAATTTTAGAAAATATCTTTTCAATCTCCAGGGTAGCAAATAAAATACTTGTAATTTAATTTAATAGCATAAGGCTTTAAAAGGATTTTCACTTTTCCCTCTTGATTCGACATTTGCGACCCAGTCGGGGGCTTTTTAAGTTTTTAATTTTAATTACCTGTAGAATTATCTTTCGTGATACTGTTTGAATGGAATTTGCTTTTTGTACGCAGTTTAATACGTACTGGTATTTGCTAATGGTTATTAATGAAGCGTAATAGACTCATTAAGTGCAATTAATATCATTTAGCAAATATTAGCCACTTGATGCGTTCCGTTAACTTAAAATCCTTTCGAAAAAAACATTTGAAGAATTTTTCCATTCATGCATTCAACTTCGGAAAAAGTGCATTCCTAGGCACGGACATTAATTAACGGAGATTAAATACAATTCTAATTAAACACATTACTTTTTTTAACCAAAAAAAGAATCAAAATCATGTTTTTTTTCCATCTTGCATCTAATTCGTAATGCAATCTGCACTGTAGATTCTTAGAAGGTTCATGATTCAGTTTTGAAATACTCTCAAGAAGACTTATGTAGATAATAGGAGTACGAATTGTAGTTGTAAGTTGCGTTTATATGCACTCTCAAGACATATTTTTTATCTTAATACTATAGATAGAGTTATACTCAAAAGTTTACATACATGGATGGATGCTGTTGAAAGGTTGTGTAAAGCAGAGATTCAGACAGCTGAACATAAACAAATACGTTTAATACGAAACATGGGGACACACATACAGCAGTAAGACATAGAGAAAGTAGTGAAGACCCTGATAAACAGACTGCGGCTCTTTAAATAGAATAGAGGGCAGATTTTCAGTATCCAATGATGTTTCTTAAATAGCAATAAGCTTTCTCCAAAGTCCGATGGTGGATTAAAGAAGAGATTTTGCGAACTCCGTGGAAAGCTGCAAATGTCTCTTCCAATAAGATGTAAGCACAGTTCTTTCTTTTAAACCAATGGAGAAAGCGATTACATTCAACACCCGCCCTTAATCGCTTATTACTAAACAACACAATGACATAAGTTCATGCAATTTAAATTTTGGAAGAGCCTTTGTAAACATATCAGCAATTTGTTTATCAGTAGAAACATATTCAATATATATATTTTCAACATTTAAAATATTTCTAATAAACTTTAACTTAACATCAATATGTTTCAATCTACCAGAACTATTTTCATTAGTTATACATTTGATTGCAGACTGATTATCTTCATATATGACAATGTTATTTACAGTAAGAAATTCACATGCAATATTTTTATAATACACTAGATCTATTAAAGACTTACCAACTGCGAGTACCTCAGCTTCAGTAGAAGAAACAGCTATTGAACTTTTGTTTCTTCACGCTCCATAAAATTGGACACTTTTTATAAAAAATAACGTAACCTGAAACTGATTTGCGATCACGCGGATCTGATGCCCAATCTGAATCAACATACATAGATAAATCAACATTAGAGTCACAACACTTACTATACACAATTTTATAATCCGATGTACCTTTTAAATATCGCAGAATTCTTTTAAGTCCATTCCAAGCCGATTCTGTTGGATTCTCCTGCAATTGACTGAGACAGTTCTCTGCGAACAGTATATCGGGTCGTGTTGTCATCGCAAGATACAATAAAGATCCAATTAGTTCACGGTAAGGTCCTTTGAAGATAGTTCCTTCCTCAAAGTCAGCTGGAGTTGACTTTGCTTCTAAAGGTGTTGCACTCGGCTTGCACTCACTCATGTTAAATCTCTTTAATATTTTAAGAATATACTCCTTTTGATCTAGCACTAATTTAGTAGAAGTAAATTCCATACGAATTCCTAAAAACTCAGAAGCTGGTTCGAGTTTGGACATCTGAAATTCATTTTGAAGAAGTTTAATCACAATCATTATTTCCGAATCATCTGATCCAGCAATAAGAATATCATCAACGTATAAACAAATTATTATTTTTCTTCCATTCACAATTCTGATGAAAATACACGGTTCCGAGTTTAACTGCTTAAAATTAATTTGATTTAAATCCGGTTTCTGGGAATATTTTAGTTCAAAGGGTGACATATCATTTATGCTTGAACTAGGGATTCTGTTATGAATATATGCTGCAACTTGAATAGCATATCCCCAACAGTTCTTAAGTAAATTTGCATCATATAAAAGTGCACGGGCTTTATCAAAAAGTGATCTGTTCATCCGCTCTGAAATTCCGTTCAATTCGTGAGTATAAGGGGGGCAGGGATCTATTGTAACTCCAAGTTTATTTGCTATCACTTTAAGTTCACCTGAAACATATTCCTGGGCATTATCACAACGAATTTTTCGAACGCTTTCATTCAATTTGAGAAACTTTTTGATTTCCACGGGAACATCACTTTTCTTTTTAAGAAGACGAACTTCACAAAAACGAGAATAATCATCAACTAATGTTAACACATACCTTTCACCCGCTTGAGTTGGTGGGTTGACCGGACCGCATAGGTCAGAATGGATTGTCATCATGGGAGCTTTTTCTCTTCTTCGGTTTCCTATTCCTATAGGGTTCGCGGACTGCTTCGCTAACACACAGTTTTCACAAAATTTTTCACTTGTTGGTAATCCTAGTTTGCTCAGAACATGGTTTCCGGAGTGTCCTAACCTGCGATGCCACAGTTCACCTCCATCTTTTTCTGCAACAAAGGAATTTGAAATGATGGGAACAAAATCACTTGCATATTGACCTTTTGAATTCAGCTTGCACAAAACGAAGTTTGTACTTCCCTTTTCAATAACTGCTTCGTCATTTTTGAAGCTCACAGTGTATCCAGCTTTTTGTATCTGTTTCACTGAAATGAGATTTCCATTTAGTTCTGGAACATATAACACATCTTTTAGTAGGATCTGCTGCACACCGTCACCTAATACACCGCGAATAGTTCCTATTCCTTTTACTTCCAGTTTACTGGTTTTTGCAGCGCATGACACAGTTCCTGAGGATGGTTTTAACTCCTCAAACCATTCCCGATGTGCACACATATGAGCTGTAGATCCGCTATCTACTATAAATGACCGATGTTCTACTTCGCCAACAACGAAAGTCACTGCAACTGCTCCATCCTTTGATGAAGTATTCTTTCCTGTCTGGACTGTGCAATTCCTCTTAAAATGTCCTTTTCTTCCGCACTGGTAGCAAATTATGTTACTTCTACAAAATTTCGCAATGTGCCCTGTTTTGCGACACTTGTTACACACTACCCGATGATTTGTAGAAAAGGCTGCACTATTTGATGACTCTGTTTTCCAAGATTTGGGCTCCGAGACTCGACGATCTCTCATCAGCGCTTCAGCATCCAGAAGACGACCGCAAACAAACTCTAAAGTCAGGTTCTCCGAAGGCTGATTTTCTATTGCAGATTTCGATGCGTCATACTCTGCTGGAAGAGACATCAAAAGATAGACAATACTGTCCATGTCACTCACTTTCACGCCACACGATTTTAGTTGGGTAACGAGCCTGTTCACTTCATCAATATGCTCCTGCATGGATGAGTCCTTTTTCATTTTCAAAGTTGAAAGTCTCTTTCTAACCAATATCTGACTGACCGCTCCTTCTCGAACATAGATCGATTTCAATTTTGCAATTACTTCAGCACAAGTCTTTTCTTCCGAAAGCGAAACCAAAACTTTATCACTAAGAAATGATAACATCAAGGCATAGGCCTTCTTACTCGCTAAAAGTTCATGAGCTTTCGAAGAATCCGCTTCACGTTCCAAAAACATCTCTAAATTCTTTGCTGCGAAAACCGCTTCCATTCTCCTGCACCACAGAGAGAAATTCCTTCCGTCAAAAGGCTCAACGGAATATTTTATCTCGTCCCCCATGTTACTCCGCTACTGCAGTGATTTAGTAGCTGGGAAAAACTTAGAACTAACCACGCTCTGCTGTTGAAAGGTTGTGTAAAGCAGAGATTCAGACAGCTGAACATAAACAAATACGTTTAATACGAAACATGGGGACACACATACAGCAGTAAGACATAGAGAAAGTAGTGAAGACCCTGATAAACAGACTGCGGCTCTTTAAATAGAATAGAGGGCAGATTTTCAGTATCCAATGATGTTTCTTAAATAGCAATAAGCTTTCTCCAAAGTCCGATGGTGGATTAAAGAAGAGATTTTGCGAACTCCGTGGAAAGCTGCAAATGTCTCTTCCAATAAGATGTAAGCACAGTTCTTTCTTTTAAACCAATGGAGAAAGCGATTACATTCAACAGATGCAAAACACATTACAGATAGACACTAACACTTACAGAACACACAAAAACTTGTACAACATCACAGTTAGACAATGTAAATTCGATAGACATATTGGCAAAGCGCCATTACACCCATTTGATTGTGATACATAGTGGTAAGGAATGACTATGACATAGTTCCTTGAGTATGATTGAATTTGTGTGGGCCTAAATCCTATTACGTTTACATTTGCTCAGTAGCATTTATATTTGTAATTTGTACTTTATAAAAATGACAAACGGTAGTCGTGGTAACCACGTACTTGTTGGATTTCTACTGCTTTTTGTGCAAAACTGTGAGCAAGAGATTGCAACAGCATTTTGTGATAAGCAACAGATTGCACAGCTGAGTGTAATAAGCAAGTACAGTGAAATCTGTGTAAGTTGTAAACTTGCGGTGCACTACTTTAGTGGTCAACTTAAACAGGTGGTCAACTTACAAAGGTTGATTTTTATGATAATGGCTAACTCCATGCCTGAAAAAAGCGCCTACATAGACAGGTGGTCAACTTACAAGGGTAGTCAACTTCACAGGTTTTACTGTATGGAGTTTATTCTAAAATCTAATGTCTTTAGCATTAGCAGATAGCGACCATTTGATTCATTGCAGTTATCGAGAGTTGACTGTACTTACAATTGGGCTGTTTCCTTCAGTCAAAAGTACAGTGAAACCTGTGTAAGTTGACCACTTGTGGTGCACTACTTTAGTGGTCAAATTAAACAGGTGGTCAACTTACAAAGGTTGATTTTTATGATAATGGCTAACTCCGTGCCTGAAAAAAGCGCCTACTGAGACAGGTGGTCAACTTACAAGGATGGTCAACTTCACAGGTTTTACTGTTTTAGTAATCGTGAAAAGTATTACTGAGCACCATATAATGAAAATAATAGCAACAGTTAAAATGTATAACACACTTGAAACATTAAATAAAATACAATGAATAGGAAAAAGCACTACTAGGTACTCTGGGATAAGTAGCCCTCAGAAGATTAAAAAAAAAAAAAAAAAGCTCAGACATGATGCGTGTGCTGTGAGGGAGAGAGAGGGCATGTCTAATACGATCGTGATGAGGCACAGTGGGTGGACATCGTAGATGAAGGTTACTGGTTAATGTACAATTGAACAAGAAATGGTATGCTTCGTCGATTTCCCCACATGCACACAAAGGTGAGTCGATGAAACAAAATCTATAAATACTGAGGGAATGGACCGTGTCCAGTTAGAAAGACGGTATGGCAGCGGTGTGAAACACGCGAGAAACGTTTAATCATGGGGAAAACTTCAGAACCCCTCTACCCGTATCGGCGTGGTTCCACGTATACTGCCAATCCATCTTCTTATGTGAAGAGGAGGGACTTGAGGTGAGACTTAGGGAATTGCAACGTTTAGTCTCTAGTGAAAGTTAACTGCAAGGTTGTAGTGCTGGCTGCTATCTTGGTCTGGCGGTCCTTCTCTTCGTTGCCTACATTGCCGGAACGTCCTCTGACCCAGTAAGTTGAGAAATTAATTGGAAGCGATAGAATTTGGTGTTGAATAGATTAGACTAGAGTGTTGAGATGAAAATTTTTCCAATGGCCATGACAGCTACCTGAGAAAATTTAGAATACTTTTAGTGGATACAAATGCGCGCAGGCGATTACCTTTAAAAGTGCTAGGAATTCTGCCTGGGAGACCGTGTTGTCCCTCCCGAGCCTGCACATCGAACTGTGAGAAACATTATTCCCAGAGTAACCCACGTAGGCTGAACCCACACCATCAGGTATTTTCGAACCACTAGTATACAGTCTTCTGTGTTCGAGGGTTGTGGGATTAATATCTCCAGAATGAGTCATATTAAAACCGTCTAGCTACCGGCAAGGGCGCCCATGTGGGAGGGGGCAAGTGGGGGCTCAAGCCCCCCCCCCCCTTGACATTAGAGCTTCCTTGCTTTTAGTACTTTTTTTTGCAAAAATGTAAAACATTTCTTCTCCAGCAGTTAATGAATAAGTTATTAAAAATATCACATTTTAATAACCCTAATCTGTACAAAAATCGGTTTTTATGGGGGAAAATATCCTGCTAAACCATGGGGAAAATATGTGAGCCCCCCGCCCCCCGCCTTAAAACTTTGCATATGAGCGCCCTTGGCTTCCCGGAAAGATGGCTGGAACCATTTCGGCGCGTCTATTTCAAATCGGGATGACACGAAAATTTGTCCATCCAAGGAAATGTTTTTGTTCTGAGTTTTGATATAAAATAGCTACATGTTTGTGCCGAATTGTGAGTTTCAAGGAAGAGGTAGTACCCGCGAGTATGTATAGGGCTTGATGCAAAGTTGTCAATATGCCCCTGTTAAAATTAATAGAAGTCGCGTTTGAATTCTGTAAATTTTGTTTCGTTGGCGAACCCCCAAAAATTGGCCCCATAGTACGGATGCATGTAAAAGTGATGATTCGAGTACCGCTTTGTAAAGGAGACGGCGGTGCTTGAAATGTTTACCCCCCCCCCCCCCCCCCGATTACCGCCAGCGAAACGTTGAAATTTGCTTAAAATATCTAATGGTTTTGATTTGATGTGATCAATATCTGCCATCCACTTTAAGCGGTTGTCGATTACTACTACCAGATACTTTATATTCGGCTTCCGGACCATATGAAAGTTGCCCATTACATAGTCGGGGATCTCCTTAGGTCTCATGGCAGTTTAAGCTGCATGTAGCACGTTTTGGTTTGAAAAGCTTCCAGATCATATTCCGTCAGCCAGGCATCTACCATGCTAGCGACTCTCGTGCGTAGCTCTGCAAATCGTCAATTTTGCTTGTAGAAACTAGTAAAACTACATCGTCCGCAAAGGTTTGCACATGTGTGTGAGTCGGCCATGGAAGACGTAGTAAAGGAAGCCACCACGAGATTCCATTGTTCCGGCCCACTGAAAGAGCCTTGCGGACGGCCTTTGTTTTGTTGGGCCGAATAGGCAGCTTTTGAAATTTGTATAAAGAATCTCCTGCTTGAAAGGAAATTACGATACACTTTTTGGATTCCCTCGCCACAGTTAGTTTCGGAGAGGTAATGCATGATTTTTTTCCACGGGAGACTGTCAAATGCCGAGACAATGTCCAGTGAAATCGGCACCATCTGATTTCTTTTCTCGATGCTTTTTTGAATTTCTAAGAAAAGGGAGGTAAAGGCACACACATGATCTACGGAGCGACGAGATACGAAGACAAATTGTTGGGGATGATGCAAATTGTTAAGGGAAGGATGGCTTAAAGACCTGAAGAGGAGAATTTTCTCGTAGATCTTTGACAGGATGGGCATTGGCCGAAATGATGAAAGTTGGGAGGGGTCTGCGTCCGCATTGAGGAAGAGTATTAATAACCCTTCCTTTAAGGAAGTGGAAAATCCCAATGAGAGACATTTGTTGAAAAAGTCTCTGAGAAATTTAGGGAAGAGTGAGTGAAAAAATCCCCTCCAAATTACAAAGTCAAGACCATCCTTACCAGGCGCTTTTTGCTTGGAGGCAGTAGAGTTATACCGCCGTGCTAAGCGGGAAAATGGTATCTTCATCTGAGCTCAAAATGAGAATTTGTCGCTTAAAGTTGTAGATGTATTACATACTTGTGCAGCTTTTTCAGATTAAAAAAAAATATTTCCCATTCATAAATGACTATAACACATTATACTTTGCCTCACATTAGGGAACGCACTTTCCCCATCTTAATTTTAAGAAAGGGAAAATGCGTCGTATAAACAAAGTATGCATACAGTACTGAATAAAAATGCACTTTGTATGCTATTTGTAAATATTGCTTAATAGAAACAACATACACTGGCTGACTTCAGTTGTTTGATGTGACAACAAAACAAACAAAACTTTAACATTCTAAATCTTAACATTGGAGCCCTTTCCAAGATATGTTAGTTATCACTGTTTGTGGTTTATCTATGCAAGCTAGTGCCGATCTCTATTTATCAGAGTTATCAATACACTGTTTCCCAACATATTCCATGCAATGCAGAAATCTCTTCAGGTGAGCATTCATATAAATCTCAGAGCTCTTACCCCGTGGACGCACTTTCCCAACTCAACTTTTTTAAAATTTATTAAAAAAGGCTAAAACATGTCTGGAGCACTTTCTTCTATTCGCTCTACTGCACTGAAATAAAATATCATAGCCTAAGAAGGTGACGCGAATGGGCAATGATATTATTAAACCTGAATTCAGTATGGGAATGGTCGTGGTCCCGGACCACGACTTTTTAGGATTTTGGAATTTTCTGGATTTTGGATTCTGTCTCAAAAATAGTGAAAGCTCTCTTGTTGTCTGGTATTTGTTTCTATTTCCTGTTTTCGCTAATATTTGCGCTAAATTTGCCTTTTTTTTTTTTTTTTTTTGATCTATCTGAATGAAAGTACGGCGGATGTTCCTTTTAATTTTAAGCAAAGTGCCGATCAATACAATGAATAAATCTTACTTTTACAAAAAATAGTTTTTTACTTTTGTTCAACAGACTTTTTATTGCATACTTATGAGAAGAAAAAAAAAAGATCGTTAATTGAAAGTGGATGTTAAAAGGTGGCTGCACAATTACAGGGCTGCACAATTACAGAAAAATACTTAGTTACGTTTAACACGAGGCAGCGAAAAAGTGTTAAATAAAAAGGTTGAACTGAAAGTACTGGGGTTTTCAACAAATAACTGCCGAACGTTTTAACAATTTAAACTTTTAAAATTGAGAAAAAAAAATTGAGAGACATTTTTATTTTTAATATTTAAGGAAAAAAGTTCCGATTTTCGGGTTTTCCCGATGACGGGATTCCGAATTTGAGGTCTCATACTGTAAATCTACGCAATAAAAATCTGCACTAGTGTCAGTCTGCATCAAGTCTCTCTCTCTCTCTCTGTGGCAGTAAACTTTTCTGCTCCGGAAGTTAATGTTTATTAGGTGGATACTGGTACCGTTGTATATCGGACTATCAGGAAAAGCAATTTATCTGTGTCCCCTCCCATCAAAAATTACGGGACAAGAGATATGAATTGATAAAAAACCACATTAAACATCAATTTGTCACCCGGCTACGGGGCGAAAAGGCCAAAAAGCGCTTAAAAAGTTTTTTTCCCCTTACATTCAACCAATTGTGGATTAATAAATTTGCACAGGCCTACTTCTTAGGCAATCAGAACTGGAATTTAAGAGTCCTTCGTCCATTAGAGAGGTGATGGAAACCTTTAGACGGCAAAAAAACATGAGTGCGGTAATTTACACAAATTGTTTTTAAGTAATCTATATTTTTTGTTTATTATTAAAAGCGGGTATATTTAACTTCTCTCGTGTCCAACGATAGTAATAGCGCTAAAAAAAATGAATCGAATATTCAATCCAAAAATTGGTTTTGATCAGCATCAAAAAGTGGAGAAATCAAGGTTATTTTTTTCAAAACACAACAAAAAAATGTCCAAACAAACGAGAGAGGTTTAAGAACATTTTTAAGCGCTATTTGCCATTTTCGCTCCACTGCGCGTTGCAGGTGACGAACGGAAGTTGACGACCGAGGCGGGCAGGGGGCGAGTCGCCCTAATAATCTTTATTTTTGGTTCTAACCAAGTTCATTACTTACTCGAATAAAATCATAAATTCCTATACTCTAAAGGAGATAGAGTAGCAGAAGTTATCCGAACACAGTTCCGAACAATTAAATATTTTGTTAATAGTTTGGAAAAAAATCCTTGTTTACGGCAAAACTATTAGTCACACTAAATTTTATAATATAGAATTAGACAGGCGAGTTTTGGTTTCTGTCATTCGAGCATATCGTGGATTCGACATCTCTCCAAAATTCTAGTATGTTTTATTTTTAATATCTTTAAGACAGGTTCATATGGAAGAAATATTACTTGTTAAATCGTAGGGAAGTATAAGTTGAACTCTTTTACATTGAAAAAGAGGATTCTTGTAACCCAGAAACACATATCTGCAGTCCTCTGAAATTTTGCAGTTTCATGTTGTTACAATTTCTTTTAAGCTTCTGCAAGGCATTTCTTTACTTCAGCTTCCTATAGCTTAAATTGGCACAGTTACTTATACAAAAAACAGTACAAATTTTCTGAGTTTATTTTTGGCGTACAGCTTGTTAATTGCTTCAATGCAATGGGCAATAAAAGGCATTTTGCAGCAAAGGTCGATTTTGTGAAGATTGGTAAGACACAGCTCCCGCAGTGCATGTCAATATGATTTTTTTTTTTTTTTTTTTGTAAGGAACTGTAATATTTTCTGAAAAGAATTTTAAATATTGAAACCAGTTTCTTAAATACGTGAAACACACCGCCAGCTCAGTCATTTCCAGCCGAGGACTGCAGTTTCGTGCTTATTAGCACTCATCAGCCCGACATAGGAAAGTGACTGAGCTGGAGATGGAAACCCTCTTAAGGAAGCCAAGAGTGCCAAACAAACTGGTAGCTAATACAGAATTAGCACTGACCCCACTTATTTCTGCCTTAGCCCTGGCTATAGGGCGGTAGCTTACTGAATACAGTTTCTTAAATATTCAAATTCTGAAAACATTAAGATTTTTGTCTTATTTCTTGCTGCATATTTTCCCTCAAATACCTTTCATGTATTTCATTTTTTGCGCTCACACTTCAGTATTATTTGTCCTGGTTCCTTCTTAATCAGTTCAATATCAACTTTTCATTATTCTTCTCTCGAAAAGGAAGACCTTAAATGATGAATAGCAAACAACAGTGATTGTAACGTAATTAAAGTCTTGAGCTTTTCAATGAATTACAAGTAGTGTGAAATTAATATTTTATTAACTCTAAGTCATAAAAATATTTTACCTTTGCGATAGAAATAATATTTTCCTTTTAATTATACCTCAGAAATATTCTAGTTTCACTGCAGTGTGCTTAAAAGACGAAAGGCTATTTTTTACCCAGTTTTTAATTAACTTCACCGTTTGATTTTACGGTTGGTTTCATGAATCGAGAAGCCTAAAGCTAATTTAATATAATTTAACCATGTCCTCTGTATATCTAACGCAGCGAAAGCACTAAAACGTTTCAACTATGGGAATATAGAATTAAATAGTTTTTTATAGTTATTTTAAGAAAAAATGTTTTTCTTTTGAGTAAGGAAGAATGTTAGATGACTTAGTAACCTCAGCGAATATAAATACCGTTAGACTTCAGATAGATATTGAAATATATTGAAAAATTTTCATTTTTTAAAAATACAAAACTTCTTTTTTATTAAAAAAAGTTCATGGTTGTTTCATGATACGTTGTTTATATTTCCAGCGTGTTATTTTAAAATATTTTATATCCAAAAATATTTCTGAGGTAAGAATAAAAAAATCTTAACGTTGATATTTTAGCAGAAACATATTAATCTATTAGAATAGTTTAAAATATAGTACTTCAGAAAATGTCATGAATAGACTTTTTTTTTAAAAAAAAACATTGCTGAACTGAGATTTGTAATAACTACCAATGTCCAGACATAGACCATTTTCACCCAATATTAGCTACCGAAAAAACTGAAAATGAAACGAAGTATCAACGACCTGGTTTAAGCTCACACAACAATTTGAGCTATATCGAGATTAGAATAATAGTTTAAGTGAATTGTTAATCTTCATCCTTTCTCATGCACATCTCAAACTTTGTAATCAAACCAGCACCACAGTTTCAAATCAATATTTCGTTAGCTCCGACTGATACTGAAAATTGATAAATTACTAAGATCTCAATTCAAATAATTATGAATTATCAAGGTTTTCTCATTCAAATAATCAAATATTTAGCAATTTTCTAGGTTTTCTCATTCCAAAAATCAAATATTTAGCAAAAGGAACTTGGTTATAGCCATTGAATTCTGTTAAGAAGAGGAATTCATTGCTGGCAGAGAAGGCGTCAGAAAATGAGTTATAGCATGCCTGCGGTCAGCGGAAATAAAAATGGTTTAAAAACATGATAAAAGGTTACGTTAAACAAAGTAGTCGACAAAATTACAGAATTCCGCTGGTGTTCAATGGAAATCAATACAAATGTATCGGAATGTTTGGAAAATACTGGAGAAACACATCGTTCTGTTGTGAACTATGCGGTTGAAAATGGTGAAGAAGATAATGGTGATATATTAATCGATATATCGTCGCCTCACAGCAACAGTAGTGTATCTTACTATTATTCCTGGGATTAGATATCTTACTGTTGCTCTGAAGTGACGATATAGTACATATATTTGTTTACTGCACATTCTAAGACATTTCAAGATCAATCCTATTTCTCAAAAAGATTTTTGAAAACGTCTGTAAAGGAGGTAAAATGAAATGGCGCATTTTCCCAATTACGGGAAGAAAAATTATTTTTTCTTGCTCAGAGGCGTCAAGTGGGTGGATTCAATGGGAGGGAAGAGGTTCCTGAAATTGCTAAAATTTGAAAAGAGAGAGACAGTATTTAAATTTAAAAAAAAGCTTTTGAACAACGTGTGTATGTGACAAGAGGAGGGGAGGGGAAAGGTAAAATGTGACACTTTGTGACACATGAGTTTAAACTTGTTGAAAAAATTGTGACATCATTTATATGGACAGCCCCTTAGGATTAAATCTAGAAGCATTGACATACGTATATACTATGTACACTAATTTCTGAATATTCTTATGATATTCATGTGTAACTAATTAATGAAATGAGGCATAATCATAAAACTGCATAAAAGCAAAATAAGCTGCATTAACCCAACCTTGAAGTAACTTCACTTGGTTATGTTATCTATTACCTTTGTCTTCAAAAGGCGAACTCAAGTGTTGCACAAATTCTTAGAACAAGTTCTGAATTCCAATAATGAAGGGAGCAGAAGTATCTCAAACTTTCTTCAGGAATTTTAAAATTGCAGAAGTAACGTTGCATACTAAACACCTTACATTTGAGTTAAATTTCTTGCCTATGCATTGCCACGAACATTCGTAGAAATAATGAGCTTTCCATTCATGGGATTAACAAAAGCTCATTAGCAGAAATCTAAGGAATGCATTTTAACTTCGGAGGAAATTTCCCTTTCCTTAAATATGCTACGTATTCAAGTAATACAACAGGAATGTTCGGTGAGTTCTGCTGCCTTTAAATTACTTTTTAATGCAACGGCAAAATGTGTACAATATATAGAAAATAGTGCAAGGAACTTGCAGAAGAACTGTATCTCATTGGAGGCTATGAGTACAACGTTTTTTTTTATATAACATCAAGCTCATTACTCATTTAATTATATTTTAAAGCTAGATGTCACCTGAGGAGCTATGAAATAGTAAGCTCATGCAAATTAGCAGGAATTGGATGTCGCTGCAATCAGTGGCGGATACAAGGGGAGGGTAATGGGGGTCATGATCCCATCCCCCCCCCCCTAAACCGTCGACAACCGTATCCGTCCACATTGTGTTCAAAACCTTTATGCATGAAATGTAGACGATTCAATATCTTTTCAATTCCTTAATTATTTTTGAAAGTAAATATTTGAACTACTACTTCGTTTCATTGCTTCTGATATAAATTTGCAACGTATATCTCCAATTAGGTGCCTTATTCCTGCCGGATTCGGTGCTTTTTTTTTTTTTTTACCCCCAAGCAGTTTCAGAAATTTTTCCCACATAAAACTGTAGATTCGTTCAGGGAGGAGAGGGGGGTAAGAACTGTAGGTGCGTTCATTTTCAGCATGACCCCCCCCCCCTCCCCAAAAAATTGTTTTCTGTATCCGCCCCTGAATGCCATCAGGTCTTCGATTATGGAATGATGTATGAAATTAAAAGTTACCACGAGTTATTAGCACTCAGATGAAATGAAATTCCATGAAAATTTACACATTCTGTTTTTATAAAACACTAGCAGTGCCCGCACAGCGATGCCCGTGCTAAAAATAAAAATTAATGGAGGTCCGTTGAACAAAAAAAAAATTGACGCCCTCTCCACTTCTGATGTGAAATGATCATTATTCTTTGTAAAAAATGCGTACTCACCTTTAAAAAAAACTGTTTAAGTTTCTTTGGAATATAAAACTTTTCGTCAATGATTAAATTATATTTACATTTGCTTTAAAACTCTATTTAGCGAGTGAAGCGGTTTTTACTGCAATATAAAATATTTCGTCAAATAAATAAAAAAAGGCATCAAAAAATGTCTTTCAAATGTAAAAATAATTCCATAACTCTATTGTTTATCGTCAAACTTCGCACAGGAACCACGCAATCATAATCCATCCGTCTAACGGAAAAAAAAAAAAAAAAAAAAAAAAAAAAAACATGCCGTGGACTATCCAAAAATATTGTCAGAAAAAAAAGCAGATGTCGTACATTTCACTCGGATAAAAACAAATCAAAAGTTTCTTTTATTTCAAAACAAATCGCCAAAACAATGAATTTCATTAACGGTTGCTTTAAAACAATAATCCTAGACTGAACTACTCAGCGCCTAACGCGCCAAGCGACCACGCTACCGGAACCCAATCCAGTTTTGCGAGTGAAGCCGATGTTTTTTCTTTGGCAACAATAAATGTTTTGCCAAACAAACAAAAAGGTATATGATCACATTAACAGTAGCTTTCAAATTTTTATATATTAAGAGCTGCGTTTCCCGGCTTTGCCCGGTCTACCTTGAGAATAAAAATTGTGTCGAGTGACATATATTTAACAATCGCGCTTAAATAAAAGAAAAAAAAAACACCATGCAAAATTACACTTCCATACATTGACGACAAATATTAAAATACTTTTAAGAAATTAAAATGCGAAAGATGGATTTTGCAAGCGTAACCATGGAACCATGAAATAAAATAAGTTTAAGATATTAAATGCAAACAACTGAGGAAATAAACAATGGATTCAAAAAGCGTAACCATGGAAACGTGCAAATAAAATAATTGACAACCTGAATCAAAATGACATATTTCTAACTTGATCTAAAAACGCTTGTAACTTTTTTTCCTTTGAAGATAGAAGCTAATTTTTTCGACCTGAGGTCGAGATATTTTTGGAGTAAAAAATGTCGCTTTTTTCAATGGTGTCAAAAAGAAAACTGTGGGACAATTCCTTCACCTTTTATTGAGAGATTTAATGAAGAAAGTAGTGCCTAAATTTTAGCTAAGCCTAAAAAAGTTCGAGCTAAAAACGCAAATTACTCCCGTCGTAATGAAGTTAGAGCATCGAAACAAATTGCTTAAAACGTGGAAAATTCTACCCTTTTCAACGATACATAATATTAATATGTGCAAATAATTTTTCACCCCTTTAATAGCCAATAATAGGTAATTTATGTGAAATTTGGGCCTAAATTGGAATTAAAAAAGTACTATTTATCGGATTTTTTTTCGAATTATAGCCTATGTTACTCAGTAAGAAAGCACCTTTCATATAGTGAAGGAATTTTTCAAATAGGTGCAGTGGTTCCGGAGATTACCTCGAACATATAAACACACAAAAATCCGCTCTCTCTCTTTATAATATTAGTAAAGATTTCAACACATCATTTACTGGCTACACCGTTAACATTTCCATTTCCAATAAAATGTTGTCAGAAGAAAGTTTTAAACTTATGCATATAAGTATTTGCCTTATTGGCAACAGGCCCCTCTCCAATTCTTCTACTCAATCTTATACACCAAGTAAAGTATAGGGTCTGCAAGAAGTAAGTTGGCCACTTCAGATGTCTCTGAAATGCGTCGTAACGTTCTAAATGAGATAAAAATTTGAACTACAGATAGTTTAGAGATGCTCACGAGAATACTAAAACAAAAACGTTTAGTTCAGAAACTCACCGATAAGTGGTGCTCGCACAGAAAAGCATTTAATCTTTATACATAA
This sequence comes from Uloborus diversus, assembly GCF_026930045.1. Lineage (NCBI taxonomy): Eukaryota > Metazoa > Arthropoda > Arachnida > Araneae > Uloboridae > Uloborus > Uloborus diversus. Next base: position 162,417,887 of record NC_072737.1, on the reverse strand, counting down.
AGAGCTACTTCTGTCCGGATGTCCGGAGTAAACTTCAAAACTACTGGACGGATTTTAACCTTTTTTTCACCATAGATATCTACATTATCAGCGAACAACTTAGGCTATAATTCATTGCTAAAAAACTTAGTTTAAAAACGTCGTGATTGAACACAGTAAATGTCATGTAATTTCCACATCAAATGATTAAAGATTAAACCCATTGTTTCGGAAATGCGTTGCATTACAACAGCAATATTAAAAGTCATCATAATGTACATTTTGAATCAAGGCCTCTCTGGAGCAAGCATGAGATTAAAGTCATTTAAACATTTGGAAACTCTCCTTTTTTCACCCTTAGGGAAACATAGTGGAGAGCTTTTTTATTTTCCTTTCTGTGTGTGTGTACTATTTAATTAAATAAAGCGCACGGTTTTTTTTTAGTGATTTTTTATTTTTGTTAGTTCATATTTTGGAAATTCTTCAAATTTTTATATGCTTAAATTCATACTTTCGTTTCTAAACGAATATTCGTTGGTTCTTTATACTTATTGCTTTTTTACTTTTATGGGTAAGGAAGAAGCTCGGTTTTTTATCACGTCAAAGCGGTGCGTTTTGAGTTCTTTCAGTTAAAACAGAAAACGAAAGAAAAAGCGATTGTTTCTCACAATTATTACTGACCCAGGCAACGCCGGGTATTTTTGCTAGTCATATTATAAAGAAAGAGAGAGAGAGCGGAATTTTTGCATGATTTTATGCTCCGGGGAATCTCCAGAACCTTTCCAACGATTTTAGAAATTATTTCACTATATGAAAGGTGCATTCGTACTGAGTGACATAGGCTATTAATTATGCATATGTATTTATAAAAAGAAAAGAAACTAATAGCTTGTCTTCGTCACAAGTTTATGTTTTGTACTTTTTTGTTCCTTACGTAAAAAACAACACCGATTCTTCTGCATTTGTAATGACAGAAAGGATGAAGGTTTTCTTGGAACTGAATGCTGAGGGATGAAACATGCTAAAGAAGAAAAAGAATCACAATGACAGCAAACGAACCGTCAAAAACATGTATTTGAGGAGGCAGAAGATAAGGTATATAGTGTTCTGTTAGCCTTGAACAATGCAAATAATTCAGAATCACAGAATGTTTATGTTTCAACATTAATTTAAACGAAATATCGCTGAGATTCGCTTCGGGTAAATTAATATTTGAGTTCAAGTAAGACAGACGATAGATTACTCAATGTTTCTAAAAGTTATTATTTTGCATGCATTTCGGGATATCCTTTAAGATTCCTTAATTAAACTAAAATCGAAATGAAAAACATCGGCAAATGAATTCACTTAAGTATATTTAGTTTAGAACGATCTTAAGTCCAAGAGTAATTGCACATAATAAACGTACATTCAAAGTTAAGAGTTAAAACAAAAACGAACAAATAACATTCGATACGAAAAAAAAAATTCCTCAGAACAGGAAAAAATAAATAAAATTTATTTGGGGAAATATTCTTCACGAGGACCGTTTTTAAGCATTTAAAACTAAATAATTAAATACTAGCTTATAAATATCCTATCAGAAAGAAATTGCCAAAAAAAAAAAGTACAGGCATGTGAAAATAGCAAGTTTTCCGAAGAACACGAGCACAAGAGGTTGAAAGGCATCCTGGGATTGAGAAAGACTCACCTCTTGGTAGAATATACAATATTAATACTACTAGCCAATCGGAATTTTGTCACTTAAGAATTCATTTAGATTTTCATGATCCAACTTCTTTCCAAGGTCTTTTGACAGTTAAAGGGGAGGCCCTGCTAACCTATCAAGAAGCATGTATGAAACTAGATCTTTTGGGAGGCGAGAAACCTTAGAAGCAAAAATCTTATTTGATGCATGTAGCTTTCTCATCCTGTAAGATTCCGTATGTTCCATACAAAAAAAAAAATTAATTTGAATTTTGACATTTTGAACTCAAATTATGTTTTTCGCAATTACGAGTGTGTGTATGTAGGCGTGTGTGGGGGTATGTGTGTTTGTGTGTAGGGGTATGTGTATGTGTGTGTAGGCATGTGTGTTTGTGTCTGTGTGCTGGCATAAGTGTGTGGGTAGTTGTGTGTATGAATGTGTGTGTGGGGGGTATGTGTATGTGTGTGAAGGCATATGTGTTTGTGTCTGTCTGCAGGCATGAATGTGTGGGTTGTTGTGTGTATGTTTTTGTGTGTGTCTGTATGTGTTTGTGTGTGTATGTGTTTGTGTATGTGTGTAGGTGTATGTGTGTGTAGGTGTATGTGTGTGTAGGTGTATGTGTGTGTAGGTGTATGTGTGTGTAGGTGTATGTGTGTGTATGAGTTTGTGTGTGTGTGTATGTGTGTGGGTGTATGTGTGTGTGCGTGTGTAGTTGTGTATGTATGCGCGTGCGTGTAGGACATGGACGCAACCTGGAGACGGCTTTCGCTATAGGAGCATCGTCGTGAGGAGCCGGTCGACGGTGATGGTGCTGAGGGTGGCGGTGGGAAAATAAAATGATAGGACGCCAAAAAACAGTCAAATGAAAGCAATAAGCAATCGTGATTGCTCAAAAAAAGAAAAAGAAAACAGGCAATTGGGGATAACTTTTTTAAGAGGGTGTCTCATAATGTAGGACGAATGTTCGATGAGCTACCGTTTGGATATAGAAGGCGTAGATAGAACCCTAAAAGACCAAAAAGATTCAGACAAAGTTATGAGAGGTGTCACCTTCGTATTTGACGGTGACTTACATGAAACTTTTCCTGTAGCACCCTAGAGGAAGCCGTGCAGATATATTGCAAGCCTCTACGACTCCTTTCAGGAGCTTTATAATGATACTTTCTGTATCTTAAGAACAACTATAAGACCCCGTTTAGGATGTAAGCATTTCTCTAGTATTTTATTGCTAATAAGTTACAGCAAAACACCTGGGAAAGGATATCTTATCAAAATAGATGAGTTGGGAAAATCTCTCTAAATCATTTAATCCTCAATGTTTATCTTGAAACCAGGAACCTTTGTCAAAAAATTTACACGTGGATGCAACAGAAGGCTGTAGTTTTTGCTAAAAACGATATGCACCATTTACATAAATTCCTTGATTCCCTTAACTCCTTAGGATTTCTCTTTGTGATTTTAAAATTAAAGGCGATATTCCAAAAAATATCGCCCAACTTTTATTTGCCTATTTTATGCAATGGTACTGGACTCCAATTAAAATCAATATGGAATAATATGAATTAGAGTATTCTTCTTACAGCAGCAGTTCAGTTGGCTCATATTCCCATGGTCCTTGCATATTTCCTTTTCCAATTTAAATTATTACAATTTCCAATGAAAATCTCTTATGCCATCATCATCATCAAATCTGAAGTTTAAACGTACATTTGTACGTAGTACAATGCTACATAAGGAAAGATTAGACTGTTGAGTGGGAATTATATGTTGGTCTCTCTTGATCAGACAATGAGGTAAATCAATTTGTTTCAAAACCTTATAAAAACGAAAAAAAAAAAAAAAAAATATTTACCATTACATTTTAAAGTTGTTTTGTTTTAAATTGAAAAGTACTCGCAATGCTTTGCTGGTAATAGAAAAATTAAAAGATCTTTTGGATCGCCTGGATATTTACAAATAATGTATGGTGAAGTTTCTCGCCAATTGGCTTGTACCCATGTTACGGTTCAACGTTATGATAATTTCGTATCTCGCCAATTGGCTCGTGCCCATGTTACGGTTCCACGTTATGATAATTTCGCAATTTACTCGTCCATCTTATGATAGTTTTGGTCTTAAAATTGGAATAGAAAAAGAACCACATCGAATTTTCGAAAAATCGCTTCGAGGTGCACACCCACATGCTACAAACTAACTTTGTGCCAATTTTTTATGAAAATCGGCCGAACGGTCTAGGCGCTATGCGCGTCACAGAGATCCTGACAGACAGACAGAGATCCTGATAGACAGAGAAACTTTCAGCTTTATTATTCGTAAAGAAGATGGATATTTTTTAACCCGAACAAGGTCGGGACGGGCTACTAATGTGTTATAAAAGTTATTCAATGTTTTTCAATAACTTTTTTGTTCCTAATACTGTATAACCATGCAGTAATTTGGAAGTTCTCTATTGGTTTATTGCAATGAATATAATATTTTTATTAAAAATGATTGGGTCAGTTAAAAATTGCGGATACGCGAAACCTTAATTAACTCTAGTCAATATGTAATGTCTTTGCCGTAAGTGACGTTCACACGCGCTGCCTAGTGAAAATTTGGATCAATTTCTGCCTATGCAACTCCTTAATTAAAACTCATTAGCTTGAAGGCGAAATTGAAGGTACCAACAAACATCAGAATCGTGAAAGCTTGTCGATGTGTATCTTCGGTAAACTAAAGGATGGGTTAAGGTTAAAGTTGTTAGGGTTTGTACGCTTAATCTGTCTCCTCCATAAATTTGTATTAGGGTATTATTCATGCTAAAATATTTCCCTTTAGTAGGGATTAAGTATTCTCAAAATCTTGTTAAATCCTGCTGTATTCTTGGAACTTTCTTATCATGAAATTTGCAACGTGGAATAAATTTTCTAGCTAGTCGTTTCAGAAAACTTTGCAACAGTAATCTGCCGTGTGCAGGTAAAGGGCAGTAACTGCAACTTTTTCATTTTTCATTTTTTGGCATTTTTGTCATCTATTGTACGTTAGCTTTATTGTAGAAGCTTGCTTATTTGGTTTCCGATGAAAAAAAGGCGCCAAAAAATCGTCTAATTCCTAGATTTCCTTACAGCTAATATTGAATCCGACACACATTTCTTCAAATATCTCGAAAACTCATTTCTGCAGATACTGCCGTTTACCTGCACACAGCAGTAATTGCAATAGTAGTACAGCTGAAAATTTAGAAAAATTTCACTTCATCCCTTTAAAGCTTGAATTTTTTTGCTACAATGGCTGAACAAAGTAAGGAAACATTGCAGGCGTCCAGATGGGAGGTCACTGCGAGCTAAAAATATTTCCTTATTTGGCAAATTTCGTCTAACGATTTGGCAAAAGTTGGAGTTCTATTCAGCAAAGTTATCATCATTCGGCGAAATTTAGAGTTTGGTTAGGCAAAATTACCATCATAATGTTCATCCAGTGATCGAAGTTTGAACATACTCATTAATGAATATTTGAGAAAATTTGTCATGAATTTAACTATTTCCAACATTTTTATTTCTACTCTTACTCATGTTTATTGCATATTTGGATCTATACAATTTTTATATATACACACAATAACAAACAGTAATAATTTATTCCAATTTTGCCTTTTGTCTATTTATCTCAAAGTAAATGGATGAAAGGGGATATTTCGGTAATGGGGGTTTGCGAAATTTTAAAAGTATTTTTTTCTGAAAGAGCTTAAAAACGTTGGTTTTAACCATTTTTTAAATAATTTGAAAAAAAAATTAATATTTTTTATCAATGATTTTAATCGGTGCGCAGATTGAAATTATTTTTTTACGCTTCTGCGCATAGCATCAAAAGCGATGAAATGCCATTCACTGATGCCATTAGCGCACAGAGCAATTTACCATAACCTGGAAACGTGGTTGACTGCAAAGCGTAAACATTTAGAGCGACAATGGAGTAGCGAGCCAAAGTACATCACTTGTAACGACATAAAGACCACGCTTTATTTCCAAAATTGAACACTTAAAATTAATAAAAATTAACTGTCGGGAAATATAAAATTTTTCTGGCTCCACGTTATTTCTTTTGCTTATTCTATCAATTTCAATGACTGTAATTAGAACTTTTGACTGAAGAAAACAACCCCATTGAGAAGTTTGTGTGGTCGTCAAATTCTTTGCTTGAATAATTTTGTTTTGGATAATAATGAATAATGATAATCTTGAATAATGTTGCTTTGTTCAAACCCTATGCAAATAAGATATTTCCTTTACGTATGAAAGGAAAAACAATTTTCGCGCTGGCATTGGCATCAAAATATTGACGCCAATGAATAAAAATCGCCAATTATCGAGTTTTCGAAATCTTCGCGTATAAAATGAAGCATCAAATCTCAGTTTATACGTAAAACTTCTCTGTAAACAATTTTACTTATAAAACGTCTACTATTACTGAGTAAGTTTCTTCTTCGTCATTAAAAATATAAATTTTCAAGTATCAAATGAACGAACTCTACTCGTGGCAACATATAACTGTCCATTCGAAAACACTGGACGTCGCAACAATAATACAATTTTAAAATACCACACTTTTCAACATTTTCGACCCTCTCCCTCCTTTGACCAAAGTTTCGCACTTCACCATACCACTCTTCTCTTTATCACATGCCACGGTGCTTTTCATAAACGTTCCTATATATAAAAAAAAGCTTGTCGTCACATTCTCCCCATCGTATGTCCCTTTTTTCATTTATCTCCTCCCCCTTCTCACGAACTTTTAATTTAACGAACTCCACCTTGAAAAAGGACTTCATTCGTAGTCAGCTCCTTACAAATAGACATTTCTCTACTCTTTTCTTTGCGAATGAATAAGAGAAATATTTGTTGCGCTGGCATTGGTAACGAAAATTTGACATCAATGTTCGCCAATTTCACAATTATGGAAGTCTTCCTGAATGCAATGATACCGCAAAACTATTCTAATACGTTAAAACTTCTGTATAAACAATATTCTTTGTAAAAGTAGTCATGACCTTTGCTGTTAAATATAAAACTTTCAGCAGTCAAATAAACGAACTCTACTCTCGGCATCACATGCGGTCCATGCGAAAGCACTTGACGTCGTAATGACACGCCAATTTTATCAAAAGTTTGACCTTAAAATTTGTTGCTGGCGGTAGCAAATGCAGGTATCATTGTGAGAAGTAGGTAATTTTTTCGAAATTGAAAGTCCTCTCTCACTCCGTAAAATGATTTATTAAAGTATTAAAATCGCGAAAACATGATCAAAATGAAAATATTTTTAATGCCAGTAGTTACCCAAAAAGCCTCAATAATGAAAACAAAGGCAAGAATTTCATTTCTTTACGCTCATGCCTGAAATGGCAACATATAATATTAACCAGAAATTTACTTTCACGCTAACTATGTCGCGTAAAAAAACAAATGAAAATGAATTTTCACTAACTTATAATTGCTTCTAGCGCTTTTTCTAGTCAATTTAACGGGTTTGCGTTTTTACACGGTAAAACCGGGTGAAATGTGTTTCAAAGTATTTTTCGTGAGCTTTCCAACCATACTAAGCTTGAAGTATGAAAATGCATTTTTCGTGTAGAACGAGCGGTATAAAAAAATCAATTAAAACTCAATGTTTCACGCTTCTAACAATAAATTTCAACAATGAAAAAGAGTCAAAAGTAAAATTTCTGAGTTTCGCTAGCTAAAAAAACGCTTATAACTTTTTTTCTAGTGAATTTAGGTTGTTGGACCTTAGGAGCCCTGAACATTTCTTTGTTTGGAGTATTTTTAAAGACTTTTGCAACCATATCAAATTCGAACAAATTTGACCATCCATTCGCGTAGAAAAAGTCGCCTAGGACAAAAATGCGTTTCTGATTAATATCTCCGTTAATATACGTCCGATTTCAAAATTATTTTTTTATGACACAAAAAGTCAGCAATAGCTACTGAACAAAAAAAGGATGAATAAAATCGGTTCACAAATAGAGGAGAAATCGGTACCGAAAGAAAACGGCTTGCCTATTAATATATAAAGATTCGGCAATATTTAGAGTTCCATTCTGCAAATTGTCAAATTCCACCCTCTCAAAAGTTTCACTTCGGAGTGCCCTTGATTGCAGGTGAAGTTTCTCATTTATAAGGAAAAAAATAGAAATCTCAAGCTGTACTATAGCTTTGGGAAACAAAAATCTGCCAATAACCATAATGTATCAAAAATTGTGAGTATATTGCAGTATTTGAGTCTAAATCAATTAAAATGTGTGTAACTTGAAAAAAATGATTTTCTTCAATATTTTTTTTTTTTTTTGAGATGTGCCCTATTGTTGCTGGTGAGTGATATGTGATTTGAATCTTCTCCCTATTATTCAATCAGGTCAATACTGCGACGAATCCTTATTATTATTATTATTTTTTTGTTTGTGAAAACACTCCTCTGCAAAATACCATTGCGGGCTCTATATTGTCTGAATTGATCAATCTAAAAATACGTGTAACAGGTATTTTAAGTTTTGAGGAAGTTATTATTTTCATGGTTACAATTCCATATATCATATTCGAATTATGTTGGTTAATTAGTTATTTTCCGGCAGAAACAACCTTTTTTTTATAGCGAAGGTATGAATTTAACTTTTATCTTTAAGTTAAACACGTCAGTGCTCACATGTCTGGGCATTTCCACAGAGATCTGTGTTTCTGGACACTTATCTAGGCTGATGTCTTTTCTGTAAAAATTATTCCCCTTCTAGGTTTTCAAAGTTACTTTTCAAATTAAGAGGAAATTTACTTTTGTTCGTTGAGAATTAATTATTGGTTTAGTTATTGAAAATTAATTTGTTACAAATTAAGTATTAATCCATTGGTTTATAACTGGTTGTAGTCTGCCGTGGGCAATTAAAGGGCAATAACTGCAAATTTTTCATTATTTTGCATTATTGTCATCTGTTGTAGTTAGCTTTATTGTACAAGCTTGCTTATTTGGCTTGCGCTGAAAAAAAGGTCTAATTCCAGCATTTCCCTACTGTTAGTATGAAATCCGACACACATTTCTTTAAATATCTCGAAAACTCATTGCTACAGATACTGCCATTTACTTGCCTACGGCAGTAGTCATAACGACAATGCTATACAATTTCATGTTAATTAGAAAATGTTTACAGCAATATATTGTTAAGAGTTCGCGATACAACTTCCAACCTTCTTTAAATGACGACACAGTTCTTGAGAAAAACACAGGAGATTTGTTTACAACTATGTACAAGAGACTAGGACTCGACCGATGCATCGGCCTGGCCGATGTATCGGCGCCGATGGTTCAACAATTTAGCCATCGGCATCGGCATCGGCGGCCGATGTTAACTTGGAGAAAACATCGGCCCATCGGCCTTAAAAAACATCGAAAAGCCGATGGAATAGGCCGATGTTTTCTAAAAAAAAAGGACCTTTGCTGTTTTACTTTTTAATACTAAGAAAAGGGAGTTATTGTTCTCATATAAAATTGTTTACTTAAATTTCAGTATGAATTTCTATTTTAATCACCCCTGAAAGAGTTTTCAAAACTGCATTCAGGTACCAAACAAGTTAATTTTTACGTTGTTTCTTGCAGCAGGATGTACGTATGTATCTCTTATAATTCATAACTCAAAAATTGTAATTTGTAGACGGATAAAATTTCGCATGTGGGGTGTGCGTACGTATATTGCAAAATTTGAGACCATGGAAACAAATTTGAGATGGCGATACCATTTTTTGTGTCATTTTATTAGATTCCCGTTGAACCGACGGTAATTTTATATTTTTCGATACTTGTAATATGAATCACAGTAATGCAGTCTTTCTGTATCGCTGCGGCGGAGTTACAAGTTTGAGGCCCGTCGAAATACATTTTGGGGCCCTATTTCTCTATCACAAAAGTTGTAAAACATTTATCATAAGCATTTTTGTAACTCCTACGGTGCCCCTAAGATTATGGGGCGTCTCGCGCAATTGCAGCATTTGCTATATTTTAAACCTGCCACTGCACGTCAAAACAAACTCGAGTGAGGGTTTTGAAAGGATTTTTCTGCTCAATGTTTATGATTATTTTGAACTCTATTTTTACGACTATATTTTGAATTTCCGAGAACACTTGCGTGCCCCTCCTCCCACTCCCTTAATTTCTGAAATCAAACTCTAGTTGTACTTCTGAGTTGCTTAAAACTAACACCATTCATAAAATTAGAGATTTTTTTTTCAAACTTTATCTATTGTTTAGAAAGAATTCAGAGCATTAATGTAAGAAATTGATTAAAGACGTTTTGAATGGTGACATAATTCGGAAATCAAGGAGATTTTTGAATTTTTTCTCCAGAAGTGCTGAAGTAGATTCAGAAACTTTTCCGAGGCGTTGGTGGTAGCGGTTCTGTACTAAAAAAATGAGGCCGAGGTTAAGACCGCGAAGTGTGAGTCACTCCAAAATCAGAGGGTGACCTCCCCTAACCCTCCCTCGTCGTTTCAAGCATTTCTTAAATATCTAGCGATTATTTATTTTGGTTAAGAAGTGTCATTTTGCGTATTTCTCATACTTGTTTCATCTATATTTCGTAATGCTCCATCTTTTTTGCATCATTAATAGCGATTGATTTCTTTTCTGTTGTAAGTAACTATTTTTATGTACAGTCGAGTCCCAACTTACGCGAGGGATGCATTCCAAGACTCCTCGCGTAAGTCGAAATTTCGCGTTGTGGAGAAATATATATATCCATACAAATTTTTCAAAGCATGCCAAATTCTTTTAGACACTTATAAACACCCCTTAAACTGCTCTAAAGCATTCCTCAACTATATACTGCATTTTTTTGCATACAGAACTGAACATTTACTGTATTTAAAAAATAAAAAATTGTTTTATTCAACAAGAAATACTTTAAGATGTACAAAATAAAATGACCAATAGGAGGGAAAGACACACGGAGGTTAAAACAACACGGTACGCGCAGTATGTAGTAATACTAAAACGATGCAGTATAACAGTACTGTGCAGTAAGATACAGTAACACTTTTTAAGAATTAAAAAATGAAGATGGTAATGATTTATGCTCCATGATCAAATCGTTATTCCTATCTAGTACATTTTTAAATACGGTTGCTTCGCCTTTTCTTTCATAACGTTTCAATTTGTGGCAACATCTCCTCTTCCTGACCTCTTTATTAATGCACACATTACAAGAGCAGCTTCCATTTTCATAATATTTATTTTGCTAGACTGCTCTGCAAGCTTTAATATTGAAACCAAGTTCTGAACTCTTACGAATATCTTTTTGTTTTGACTTTTAATTGTACGCATGGAAGATTCACTCATACTCATTGTCGTGCTACCGTCGACATTTTGTAGTCAGTCATCGAGAATCTTAGCTTTTTTTTTTTTTTTAAAATCAGAAACTTTCTTTTTTTCCCATCATCACAAACTTTAGATAAAAGTGCCACCAAGGTACCATTGTATTTCATCAACTTTAATATTGAGAATGAAAAAAAAATAATAAATGAAAGATGCAGAGTGGTTATTTGATGCACTAACATAACGATGACTAGACTAGTTCGGTGTGTGATGTTTGACTGTCAGTGATGCTTAAAGAGATGTAATAAAATTCAAATGAAATCAATATTTAGTAGTCAATAACGAAGCTGATACTTCCTTCTAAAAAAAATCATGTTGTGGGCGAAAAATTCGCGTTAGCTCTAAAATTAGTTATTCGTGAAAAATTCGCGTTACAGCCATTTCGCGTAAGTCGGATCGCGCTGTAGCGGGAGTCGACTGTATTTGTATAAAATCAATGAATAAGTTATTTTCATTTTTTATACGAAAGTTTCAAGAATTTTCTATTATGCATTTTTTTATTTTTCAGAAAATTGTTGTTAAATTGAAAAAATTAATTTGAACTTGTTTGTAAAGCTTCATAAGAGATTAAACAATCAAATTGCTCAATATTATGTGTGCAAACATCAGATGAAGTAGTATATGTATTCAGTTATTAACTTGGTGTAAATATTGAGTTTGTTTATTAAAGCTGCGTTTTAAGAACCTCGCTCTTTTCATGGCTATTTATTTCTTTTTTCAGCAAAAGTTATGTCACTGTTATAGCTTTTATGAGAAATGCAAACTTTTCTATTCATACATTTTAAATAAGTACAAAAATATTCCTTGCAGCTTTAATGTGTTGGCGACTGTCTCCAGCTTGGTTATTCACTTTTCCAGACTGATGAGCCCATTACAAGGACAAAGCGACAGTCTCCGGATGTTATAGCAGAGCTGTAGATAAGTTGCATGTTTCTTACAAATGTAGTTTGCTCAGATATAATACTGCTGTATAATTCTCAGATATGAATTTTTTTTTAGTAAAACAACACAAGAACTCAAATAAGTGTTCCTTTTTATTTGTGTTGATAAACCAAGTTCATCTCAAGCAAACTGCTAGAGCATTGTAACTATGAGTGGATGAAGAAAATGTCACTCATGTTGATAAAAGGATTCCTTAATGCAACTACAATGAAATTTAATTATGCTGAGTTAATTCACGACTTAAAAGCTTTTTTAAACATATTTATCAAAACTCGCTCCATGGTGGATATATTAAAAAAATTAATGTATAGTATATTTTCAATTACGAGTTCATCAGAAGATGGAAAATAAAGTAGAGTGATTTGGTCAAAATAGTAATATTGCAATAGTAATATTGCAATAGTAATATTGACACATTCACACATAAATAGGCCTTGAGCCTATAGCTGGTTATTTCTTTTATATGCGAGTAATTTCTTTTACATGAGTGACATTCATCTATACACATATGTACACACACTCTCTTAATTTTACTAACCTAAAACCCATAGGATTTTATTTTATATGATGGAGTACATACTTAAGGGTAGCCGAGTTTTTCTACAAATGTTAGAGATGGAATCAGTTTAAATTTAAAGGTTCAATTTTAAAAACCCAAAGTTCTGTACTAAATGCTATACCTTCCTGTAGCTGTATCACCAAGTGTGAATACAGAGGAATGTCATGTTTCCTCCCCCCTTCCCCACAAGTGACCAAACAGTCAAAAGCTACAAAATAGAACCAAAAAAGTCAAAAAATTCTCCCCTGACCACCTTTCCTAGAATCCAACAATTTGTTGATTCTAAGCTGTATCGTGGATTTTTTATAAGCACACTGTATACAGTATAAGTACCCAGAATTCTATTTTATTTATAAACTACAAGTCTTTTTTCAATCGCGTACATATTATAAAAATTCATGTAACATATCAATTGCACCGAATATTCAGGAAAAGTTCAGACCGAATATTCAGCTAGATATTGAATATTTGTTTAAAAAATATTTGAATTTTACACAAATGTAAAACAGAAAACATTAATCTGTTTACGGCAAATGTACATGCATTTCCATTTTTTAGCATCGGAAATTTATCAACATTAAATTTAAAATAAACCGTTTAGAAGCAAATACTAATTATTACTGTAAGTGGCTAATTTGGTTTATATCTGAAATTCTGGCATAAGTGGATACTAACTTTCTTTCCTGTTCCTGATGTATGATTTGATGACTGATAATCATGGCAACATGTTATGTTTTAAATAAATAATCTTAATACATTTACCTTACATACAAATAATATAAACCTAAATTGCTTAAAATATCATAAAAAATTACAATATTTTTCATGTGATTTCCTGGCACATTAATCGCTTCAGTAACTGATAAATAATTGTATCATCATTAAAATAGAGGAATAAAATTGAAACATTGTAAAATATTTTTATTTTTCACTTTTAGTATACATGATCATTGGATTTCTATTACAGTAACAAATTTAAATTTGTTGTTTTTAAACAATAATGTTCCATATGGTGTAACACACAATCGGTGGTTTTCTTTCATATTACTATGTTATATTTAAACGAGGAAAATAGTTAGCTATAAATGTGTCTTAAGATTAAAGAAATATTAAAAAGCAACAAGATTAAAATTTAACATCTGAGTGTTTTCTAAAACTTTAAAATTACTTTAAATGTGATAAAATTAGTAACTAACAATTTGAACTGCGGTAGTACCTGTATATTGCAACTTTCATTCAATGTTTTAAATAGTATGCCAGAAGTAGTTTACAAATTACGGAACATTTAAATTTGTTTACCATTCGGTTGCCGAATATTAAAGTATTCGGCCGAATCGAGTATTCGATTTGTCTGCCGAATAGCAGTATGCCGCATATCACCAGCCGCATTTTATTTTCGGAGACATCTATCTTCCATATTGCTGAGCTGCTTCATGCGACAACAAACAACAGCTAGCGTCACGAAGTCACGTGTTCTCGCCATCCAATCAAATGACACATGCGTAAAAGTCCATTCCTAGGATGCAGGCGCTCGTGTTTCCAAGTTATGATTATCAAGAAGCGAATTAAAATTGCGCTCTACGCTTGCTGTCAACCATATCGTTGCCAATACACGTAAGTAAAGATGCGAATTAAATATTTTGTGCTGTGAATGGCAACACTGAATGGCATTTCATCATTTTTGATGTCATCGGACAGAAACGTAAACAATGAAAGCGCACCGATTTAAGTAATTAAAAAAAAAAAAAACTCAAACAAATTATTTAAAAAATGATCAGATCCTTTCAAAAAATCAGTAATCCAACGTCAGAAAGCACAAATATTTGCAAAATATTGCAGACACGTGTTTCGGTGTTACAAGGAACACCTTTTTCAATGCAAAGAAATGTGAGCTACCCCCAAATAGATTATCGTCTCACCCTCCTAATCAAAAATATTCAGCTTTCAACACATTTGTTTATCGTGCAATGAAAATTTGTTCCTCACCTGAGCTTCTTAATGCGGAACTCAACTATTTAAGAGCTGTGGCTGTTGATAGAGACTATCCGCCCACCTTAGTTGATTCCATTTATAAAAAACTTTGCAAAAAATCTCAAAATATTGCTCTTAATAGAACTTTTAACACTAAGAATTTAGTTGTTCTGCCTTTCTTCCCTGGTATTAGTTTTCAGGTTGCTAAGATTCTGAAGCGATTCCAATTCCAAGTGGTATTTTCTCCTATTAATAAACTTCCTTTCTCTTCTCTTAAAGATCCTATTCATCCTCTTAATTGCTGTGGGATCTATAAAATTGTTTGCAATTGCGGACTCGGATACATCGGTTAGACCCGCCGTTCTTTGAAATTTCGGTTAAAAGAACATCAAAACTATGTGAGGAAACAACAGCTGAATAAATCCAGTATTGCCCAGCACTGTTGGGAATCAAATCATTCTTTTGACTTTAACTCTTATCAAATTATCCAAAAATGCCCCAATTCGTTGGATCTTGATTTCTGGGAATCTTTCCACATCCTGAGGAACCGTTCTAATTTAGTCAATGATCTTACTGCAATTCCCTATTTTTCTTCTGTGTGGACTCCTTTGTTAAAATTGGTTTAGTTTTTATATTATTTTTTATGTAAACGTCGTACATTTCTTACTTTTATTTTTTTCATTTTTTGCTTTCTTATTTCGTTTTGTGATTAACTAATTCCAATATGTTTATCCTTCACTTTGTTCTTAAATGCATTTCTCCATTTGATACATTGCTTTCACACATAGTTTTTCCCGCTGGCAAATTTATTGCTAATTTATTCAGAGTGGTTTCATTTTTGGACTTTTTGCATTGTTTATGGGTTTTCTTGGAAAATTTATTACTTAACGGTTTTTTTCCTGATGGAATTATATAATAAATTTTGCCTCCAGGTGTCATTTTATCTTTTTTGTTTTTGTTTAATTTCTAGTTTTTGATATTTATACTATTTCCTGTTCCACGGTGTTGCTTTTCTCGGATGACTTTTCATCCAGAAGCTCACATTTCTTTGCATTGAAAAAGGTGTTCCTTGTAACACCGAAACACGTGTCTGCAATATTTTGCAAATATTTGTGCTTTCTGACGTTGGATTACTGATTTTTTGAATTTTCAGCACAAAGGTATTTATTCGTTATTGATCAGATCCTTTGTTTTTAAGCACGCTCTTTCAGAAAAAAATACTTTTAAAATTTTGGAAACGACCCCAATTACTGAGTAGGCGTTCAAAATGGATATTTCGGTCATCTATATGTTCTTAGGTACATACGCATGTACAGATGTGCCGAAAAAACTTGTTTAGTATAAATTAGATGATCGTAAAATAGAAATTTAGGTCGAAATCTGATTTTTTTTTTTTTTTTGGTGATTGCGATTCCTTATTCGTAAAAAGGAAGTAAAGTGAAATGAGTCAATGATCCTTTAAACCCCTGACAATCTTATCAATTTATTTCTGTTTGATTTTATTTATTTATTTATTTTTTTTTTTTTTTGCCATCGGCCAACGGCATCGGCCATCGGCCATCGGCAATCGGCCATTTGGAGGAAAACAATCGGCCATCGGCCATCGGCCATCTTTGAACAATCGGCCAACAATCGGCATCGGCCCATCGGCCAAAAAATGCCATCGATCGATCCCTACAAGAGACATCGTTAACAACTGCTAAATTAACCATAGCAATTAGGCAAATATCGATTAACACCGTATACTCAACGGTAAACCACGTATTTACATCAAAATACGCAAAAAACACAGCGCAAGGCTAAAACGCACTTCTCGAAGCAAGAACTAAAACGAGACTGACTCCCTCCGTTGGCCGTGGCTATTTATAAATCTCGAAAGAGAAGTTACCAGAAAATTCGGAATGCTTCTCTATTTTCTTTTTTTATTCATTCACGAATCTTATCAATGAAAAATAGGGGAACCGTATACTTCAGTCAAATGTTAGGGGGTTGCATGTACATTACAAGAAACTATTTACAGGTTACGTTACTACAATAATTTTATATGAAAGATAATGGAATAAACGCCCAATTTAGCCAGATTACAACAAATTAATCATAAATATAATTACTATTTACAGAATTTGTAACAATATAATGAACAATATGGGAACACTGCATATATCGGAAACTGAATTCGTAGAAAGTAATTTTTAATCCGCATTGCTTTTAATAATTCTTCTACCACTTACTCTCATATGGTAAACATTTTGTTGTGTTTGAACTTTTATGAAAATTAAATTTCACTACTCCAATATCGAGGCTTTTTCTAATTTATGAGGAATCTTCTCCCAATCGTATTAAAACAGTTCAAAAAACTAACTTATATCCTGAAACTGTGCAAGATTGACTTTCAGCGAAGCAGGAAATTGTTGCACTGAGAAACTCAAATAGGAACTCGTTAGAAAGATCTTTCATGGAACTAGCCACAAAGATTTTAACTAAGTTAAAAGAACTTCAAAATGTGAAAGCAAAGCAATAGCAGAAATGTTCTGATTGCAATTAATCAAAAGAAGAACCCAATTTGTGATGCTTTGCTTTGATGTATCGAAGCTGGGTCTCTTTCGGGTTTTTTAAGTTGCAATGCAAGTACTATTTTTTATTTTTTGCGTGTGTGATTCAATATGCATGGATTTAATAGGTATTATTCTAATTGGGAAGACGTTTCTGATCTTTTTAGAAATATGATTTGCTTATTTCTCATACCTAACCGTATAACTGATGCTTCTCTGATTTTATTTTTCTAAACTGATAATGCAAAGTCCTTTAGTCCATGGCCCTCCGTGAGTATTTCCCTACTCCTAGGCAATGGCATCCATGTCACCTGGAATCAATTTTATTTGTACCCGACCCTCTCGGCTTTACAGGCTACAATTCTTTTTAGACAAAAACAGCATCCAGCACACAACTTTCATCATCTAGTACACATCATCCAGCGTCAAGCAGACAACATCCAGCATCAAGCAGACAACATCCAGCATCAAATACACTACATCCAGTATCAAGCACACAACATCCAGCATCAAGCACACAACACCCAGCATCAAGCACACAACATTTATCATCTAGCACACCTCATCCAGCATCAAGTACACAAAATCCAGCATCAAGCACACAACACCCAACATCAAGCACACATCACCCAGCATCAAGCACACAGCACGCAGCATCAAGCACACAGCACACAGCATCAAGTACACAGCACCCAGCATCAAGCACACAACACCCAGCATCAAACACACAACTTTCATCATCTAGTACACATGATCCAGCGTCAAGCAGACAACATCCAGCATCAAGCACACATCACCCAGCATCAAGCACACAGCACCCAGCATCAAGCACACAGCACCCAGCATCAAGCACACAACACCCAGCATCAAGCACGCACCACCCAGCATCAAGCACACAGCACCCAGCATCAAGCACACAGCACCCAGCATCAAGCACACAACACCCAGCATCAAGCACACAACACCCAGCATCAAGCACACAACACCCAGCATCAAGCACACAACACCCAGCATCAAGCACACAACACCCAGCATCAAGCGCACAACACCCAGCATCAAGCACACAACACCCATCATCAAGCACACGACATCTAGCATCCGGTCCTAGGTTTTAATATGAATTTTGACGTTCTGAGTTCAAATTATGCTTTTTGCAATTATGAATGCAGTGGGTGCCATTTGTAGAAACAAGAAACCCAACGAGGAGAGTCGAATGGAAAATTGAGATTGCGGAAAACATAATTTGAATTCAAGATGTAAACATTCAAGTTAATGCAAGAAACTGGATGCTGGATGTCGTGTGTGTGGGTGTATGTGTGTGTTTTATTTTTTTACAAGAATAAAAATTATCTTTTCGGGTAATGCTGTTAAGGGTAACCTTCTTTCTAAGATTAAAAAAAATTGAGCTGATGTGTGCATCACATGAGTTTCTTTTACTCCAATTTAATATATTTTTCTCATTATTGGCAGTTTTAATGTGATTCAATAGTTTACTCTCGCAAATATCACCAACAGTGGCCAAATTGAAACCAGATGTAAAAATAAATAAATAAATAAATAAAAATAGTCAAGTTGGCAACAAAACTTGACAATCAAAAGACTGGCGATATAACACCACTTGAGTATACATCGAAATTAACAATGATTTCCCCCTAAAAAGGAGCAAAAGACCCCTTTTGGAACTTCCGAATGCAACCAAAAAAGGAGGTACACAACTAGACCCCAGTCTTCGTACCAAATTTCAACTTTCTAGGACGTTACGTTCTTGAGTTATGCAACATACATATGCACATACGCACGTACGCACAAACGTACATAGGCAGATACATACGTACATACAGACGTCACGAGAAAACTCGTTGTTTGTTTCTCGGGAATCGTCAAAATGGATATTTCGCGTTCTTAGGCACTTATCCACGTGTGGTCGAGTCGAAAACAAAACTCAACATTCATTCGGGGTGAGCAAAATGGAAATTAAGGTCGATTTTTGAGTGAAAATTTTTTCACGAATACAATACTTCCTTTTTTGTGAAAGGAAATAAAAAAGAATAACATTTTTGTATTTAGAATATTTTTGAGGAAAGCAATCTATTTTGAAAAGGATTTGAATGTAAATAAGTCATTTTATTATTAGTGTCACAATCATAATGAATTTAACGTCCCATTTCTAAAGAAATACATCTTGTTTTACAGAGTACTTGTTTAAGAAGTGTCGTGTCGAAAATGCAAAAAAAGTTAGAAGTGAAATAAATTTAAAAAAAATATTTCTTGTAAATAATTTATTTCAAGTATGTTCTCTTCCCTTGCCCAATTTCATTGTTTAAGTTATCGGAAAACAAATTATAGAAATTTCGTTTCATAAATTTAAAGAAACCCACGTTCAATTTATGGTTTCGTTAATCGTTTTTCTTTCTGCTTCTGAAACATACTGATATAATTTTTTTTTTTATGTTCTGAGATGCAGAAAAAGATGCAACAGTGATGCTCTAAGCTAAAAATTTCATGTGGACGTTGTTTTCAATGCTATTTTATCAAGATAAGTTAAAAACACTTTGTATATTAAAATGAATAAATGCATGCTTATACAAACACCATTACTGCTCAGTAAATGATGAACTATGTTTACCAACATAATGAAACTTGATGGAAAATGCATGTTAAAATACACTTTGCATACTTAATATGTATATTTTATTAAAAGTTCTGAAAAATATTTAATGTTAGAAACCGCAGATTAACGTCTATGAGATGATTAAAGCATGCTCTTAAACAAAAGTTTTTTTTTTTTTTTTTTTGAACTATCCTTGAAATAGTAAATTGAAAAAGATTGCCAAAAATAAATATATATATATATATATATTAATTTGAATTTTTGGCATCTTGAATTCAAATTATGTTTTCCGCAATCACGAGCACGCGTGTGTATGAATGCGCGTGTGTGTTTGTGTGGGCGCACGTGTGTGCATGTGTATGTATGCATGTGTGTGCGTGTTGTGTATACAGTGCTCTGTGCGTACGCGCTTGTGCGTATGTGTGTGTGTGTGTGTGTATGTAGGCATATGTGTTTGTGTCTGTGTGCAGGCATAATTGTGTGTATGTGTAAGTGTGTGTGTGTGTAGGAGTGTGTGTGTGTGTGTGTATCTGCACAGGGATGAGTGTGTGTATATGTGTGTAGACGTGTGTGTAGGATATAGACGCAACCTGGAGACGGTTTTCGCAAGAGGAGCAGCATCCTGAGGCCGATCGACGCGACGGTGGTGCTGGCAGAGGGTACTGGCGGGAAAATAAAATGATAGGAATTCAAAACATTCAAGTGAGAACAATAAATAATCGTGATTGCTCAAAAAAAAAAAAAAAAAAAAAAAAAAAACGCAAACATAAACTAATTTACGTCTATTCTGACTTTAATTTGTTTATTCCAGAGAAGAACAAAATTAAAATGCAAAAACAAGTAATCCACAAAAACCCTTAAGAACGCATAATATATTTACTTTCTGAGCTGTTAGACTTTTTTTTTTATCGAAGAAGTATTTTTTGCATCTTAGAATTTTATTTTTAACTAGTGGTACCCGCACGGCTTTGCCCGTAATAGAAAAATTAAAAGGTCTTTTGGTACGCCTGTATATTTACAAATAATGTATGGTGAATTTTCTCGCCAATTGGCTTGTACCCATGTTACGGTTCCACGTTATGATAATTTCATATCTCGCCAATTGGCTTGTGCCCGTGTTACATGATCCGCGTTAGGATAATTTCGTTTTTACTCGTCCATCTTATGATATTTTTGTTCTTAAAATTGGAAAAAAAAGGAACCACATCGAATTTTCGAAAAATCGCTTCGAGGTGTACACCCCCATGCTTCAAACTAACTTTGTGCCAAATTTCATGAAACTCGACCGAACAGTCTAGGCGCTATGCGCGTCACATACATCCCCCTGACAGAGAGACTTTCAGCTTTATTATTAGTAAATATATTATTTTTATTTTTATTTTCAATAAATTATCGTCTGTTTCAAAAAACAAAAGCGGAAAATAAAATACAAAGCGAAATTAAAAGGTAGTATAAATAGATTAATAACAAAAAATAACTATTAATTCTTATTACACTGATGGGTATATATTTTCCTCTTTTATTATTTTTATTTATCGGTATCAATCAAAGGAAAACATGGCACATTATACCAAACCCAAAAAATACTTTTATTTTATTTTTTCGAAAACGAATCGCACTCAGTATATCAAACTAAGCACAATTGATCCGATTTAGAAACATAAAAGACTTGACCTCTAAAACTAATTTATATCTAAAACTTGTCAAAGAAAGAACATTTAGTAATGAATCTTCATAAAATGAGGCATAGAGCCAAACACTAATTTCTATTTAATGTATCAGAAAAAAAAAATAATGGCACAAAATAAAAGTTCTGTGGTACTGTATACAAGTTTATATCTTGAAGATTATATCTTTAACCTTAATTCAAAAGATAACAGCTTTAAAAATCTTCTGCAAACATTTATTATTTCAAAAAATAAATTTATTGAATAATAACTTAAAGAAGTATTGGCTACATGCAATAAATATCTATAACTCCAGTTAATGGTAGAACACGTCAAAATTTGGAGATTGTCCAAAAGCAGCGGAAATTTATTGAAGTATAAGTTTTCTTTCGATTACTTAACCGAAAAGAACAATTTCGCAGAAAATCATAGTGGTTATGTTTTAAAGTTTTTGTTGGGTAAGACACATCTGGAATAGAAGTAGAGCATAAGAAAATGTAATAAATAGTTCTTCAAAACAGTTATTTCTAAACCTGGAATCTAAGCTCTATCAATTTTGTAACTTCGGTTTGAAATAGTATAGTAAGGTAAAAAAAAATAAATAACAGCGGATCTGCACAAAATTGCAAATTACATCATACACGTGTTTCGGGATTACAAGGAAACCCAATGCCAAATAAGTGAGTGACACGTGAATATAATGATCGGAAATTTTGTGCATAAACGATGTTATTTCTTATTTTACTTTTCAATCCCCTTGTATTTATTTAACTGTAGTATAGCACGACTTTTAGTGGAGAACTCTGCTCTAGGCAAATAAATGGGAGTATCTACACATTTTCTCTGCTTATGTGTACAGTCGAACTCGCTTATAACGAACCCGTATTTAACAAAGACCCGGATTTAGCGAGGTACTCAGAAATATTTGGTTGCTGTAATGTTAGGTCTATGCGAACACAACTTTGTTTTCAGGTGAATCGGTATCATATATATACGTAATGAAATGGTAAACTTTCTCTCAGAACGTCTTACTGACAGATATTTACAATTTTTCCAATGTATTCAATGGATATCTAAGAGTCGATTGAGGTTACAGTTTATTTTGTAACTTACTAGCAAAAATACCCGGCGTTGTCTGGGTCAGTAATAATTATGAGAAGCAATCGTTACATGCATTTGTTTTCTGTTGTAAGTGAAAGAATTCAAAACGCACCTTTTTGACGTGATTAAAAATCGAGCTTCTTCCTTACTCATAAAACTAAAATAGCAATAAGTATAAAGAACAAAATGGTATTGACTTGGAAACGAAAGCACGACATTTAAGCATAAAGAAATTTGAAGAATTTCCAAAATATGAAATTAATTTTCACATGTTTAAAAAGATTTATCTGTTAATACTTTTTTTAACATTATGTGCAGCTCACTCCATTAAAACGTACAGCATTTCAGGAGCTTATGCCTACACCAGAGAAAATTATGGAAAAAAAAAAAAGAAAACCCACCAATTGTTAGAAGAAAAGCCATTAATTATCAGAGAACCCCAGTCTTTAAAGACTTGATGAAAGAAACAATAAAGAGAAGAAAATAAAATGACGTAAATCCTTAATGTAGGAAATGATATTAAAGAGAACGATGCTATTTAGTACTGTCACACACTTATGAGAGCATAAGATGAATGACATGACACTATATCTAAAATGCAGCAAGTGGTATCATAAGGAATGCGTCGGTGTGACGGTCTATGACAAAGATAATTTTGAGTGCCCTGACGGTTGTTAAACAAAGATTTTTTTTTTTTTTGTCATTTTGAGAACTTAGAGCATAATTAATACATATATATTGCAATTTATCTTAATTATCAATGTTAGAAGCTTATTTTAATTATTTAAGAGTGTTAAATTTCTTAGTCCTTATTATACTACCATAGTATAATAAAGCCTAATAACGAGGTTTTGAAAAATGTTTTATTTCATGCTTGTTTTCTGCAAAACTGGTGATTTTTTGTTAGTTTCTTGTAGCAATTGATCAGTACGTTTAGTTAATATTACAATTTGTTGATTCGGATGCATCATTTTTATTTTATTTCAAATCTTCCTTAGGTAGGCCTTATTAGCTGCCCCACCTTAGTACTTTTGATTGATAAAAACCGCCTCATTTAAAAACAAAGCTGGAACTCTGAGCATCTTCAATTTAAAAAACGCCGAATTTCAGAGTTGACCAGAGAAAATTATACCTCCTGATTTTATTTTGTTGATAGATATGAACACGTGCGAGTAAAATTGAATAAATTTAATCATAGGAAAAACAGGTAGAAATTAATTAATTTTCATCGGAGCTGGAACACAAAGTTATTACAATTTTAATAGCGAAAAACGAAGAATTGCAGTGCTCATTTTTCGTAAAAAAAATGAAAAAACTTTTTCATTTCGACGTTTCAAACTAGAAATTTATTAAAAATTCTAAAAGACATCATTTATTTTAATTGAAGGCACACAGATACGGGTATAACATAAAAGATGGTCGTGCGTTAATAATACGATAAAATATTTATTATTATCAGTTTTAAACCTAAAGCGATTCTGTGGAATAGTGTAAATCACCAGTATTTTCTTGGCATTGTCCGTTTTAAAGAACATACAAGATGTTTTGATACTTTGTGTCTGTATTTATTATCGTTTGTGCTTAATTTCATCATATACATCTTCTTCATCATTCAAACAGCAATGTTAAAAAAATAAATATTAGGCATGCAATAAAATTTTAAACTGAGTTATATTACTTCGTAATATAACACTAACGGTTGGAAATCCTATTGGCTGGAAAATTTTATTTAATTGTTATGTCTAGAAAACGATGTATGAGAATTCAACTGACGAGGAAAAACCGCTGCTTCGGAGTGCTGCTCTCAAAAACAAACAGGAAATGCGAATCGAAACTTAAACAATAAAATAACAATAAAAAAATTAATTTGAATTTCGACATCTTGAATTCAATTTACGTTTTTCGCAATCACGAGTGTGTTTGTGTACGTAGGGGTGTGTGTTTGTGTGTGGGGGGGGTATGTTTGTTTATGTGTGTGGGGTATGAAGTATGTGTGTGTTTGTGCGTGTGTTTTTGTGGGTAGTTGTGTGTATGTGTAGGTGTGTGTGTGTGTGTGTTTGTGTGTATGTGTAGTTGTCTGTATGTATGTGTGTTTGTATCTGTGTGTGTAGGTGTATGTGTGTGTGTATGTGTAAGTGTAGGCAAATAAGTGACGCAACCTGGAGACGGTTTTCGCTAGAGGAGCAGCATCGTGAGGCGGCCGGCCGATGGTGTCGCTGCAGAGGGAGGAGGCGGGAAAATAAAATCATATGAATTCAAAACTGTCAAATGAGAACAATAAGCAATCGTAATTGCTCAAAAAAAAAAAAAAAAAAAATACAATATTAAAGACAGCAGTTTCTGTAAGAGATGTCCACAAATGATGTCACACTTTGAGGGGAAAGGGAATTCGAAAAATGGCTACAGTTTATGACATGGGGGAAATGGAGGGGGTAACAAGAAGTGTGAGTGACATCACGCTTTTTTTATAAGAATATATTTATAAACAAAAGCGTGACATGAGACAAAAGGGGAGGTATGAGGTGAAGTGTGACGCTTTGTGACAAAGACCGAGGCAGTCTGATTGGTATGGAATCGGACTTGCGACCGGAGTGTCCCGGGTTTGAGCCTAGCTGGTCGAATATCCACCGTCTTCGTTAATGGTGACTGGGACAAGTTAAACATGCCCGTGGTCCTCCAAATGAAATGGTCTGGTGGTGCTAGTCAAGCGATTGCTCGTCTTCTGATCCGGATAAAAACATCGGAGCTGCCTTCAGGGTCCCATCCAATTGATTAAACTTCAAAGTACGGGGGACTCCGGAGTGAAATGTCAGAAAGACGGGTGGCAATGGGGTCACAAATGTTGATAATAAAAAAAAAGTGTGACAGCGTTTTTATGGACAGCCCCTAAGTATCAAACGAGCTTGTGCATCTGACGCAAAATTATAATCGATCACCAATCAAACACTATAGTTGACAAGCTTGCAGTTAATCGCTGTTAAATAAATAGCTGAAATCGAGGCACGTACATGATACTAAAATGGTATCATAATTGAATTAATCTTTCTCCTTGGCCTTGTTTTTTTTTTTTTTTTATACATAATGGAAACTTCAGACGAAGGTTGTTTCCTAAAAACCATTTTAATGCGTTTTACCAGCGCAATTACTTTTTATTTCAATTTCTCCCTACTTTATAAGCATGAACCCCAAATATAATGCATTCAAAATCATCAATACTTACAAGTCTCTTAATGAATCTTTGAACGGTTGAAGATACCCTGCTTTGAGCACTGATATGGAGAGGGACTCTAAAGATCTGTAACAAAAAAAAAAGATTAATTTATTAATCTTATAATATTTTTTTGAATTTATGTGCACTGTTCACACGAACACAACCCGTCTTTAATTTTTCTTTCTTCGTTATTTGCGCGGTTTGCTTCTTATTTTTGCCAATTTTTGCCACTGAAGTATATTTAACAACATTTTATTATACTTTTTTGAATTTATGTGCACTGTTCAGACGAACACAATCCGTCTTTAATTTTTCTTTCTTCGTTATTTGCGCGGTTTGCTTCTTATTTTTGGCAATTTTTGCCATTGAAGTATATTTAACATTTTATTATACTTTTTTGAATTTATGTGCACTGTTCACACTAACACAATCTGTCTTTAATTTTTCTTTCTTCGTTATTTGCTCGGTTTGCTTCTTATTTTTGGCAATTTTTGCCACTGAAGTATGCTTAACAACATTTTATTATACTTCTAGAGAAAAATATGTGACAGACGTACTGCCCGAACACTTTTTCCAAAGAAAATTGGTAAGAGCCTAATAAAAACTATTCTATGTGAATGAGGCTAGCAAAGAACAGTGGAAAAAAAAATTATAAGGAGATATTCTTCTCCATGTTTCGTGAATTTCGATATATTATTGCTTTGAATTCGGGAAACTCATTCCTGTAAACACAAACATGAGTCCGTTTCTGCTTAAAAACCGGATTTTCAGCTTTCCATCTAATTGAATGTACGAAAGTAAGTGATTAAAAAACATAGAAAGTTCAATTTTATAACGTTTTTTAAAGATGACTGTACTCAAGAGAAAACCAATATTTTTGAATTTTTTACGAATAGCAATCTGAAAGTTACAGAATATCCAGCATATTTTATGAACTCGGTCTCAGCATTTATGTTTATCATTTATCATTTCTTTCAAAAAACATACTAGAAGCAAAGCAGTGGGGGAAACTATACTCTCTGTTTACATGTTGCTTTCAGGAGAAATGCAGATAAGCTTACCAGCCTTTTTCCTTTTTTAGTCTACTTTCCCATTAAAAGTCAGAGAAAGAAGAAAAGAGCATGAAAGAAGGCTTAATGCATCTTGAAAATATTACAAAAAACAAAAACAAAAAAAAAAATTCAATAAATATCGAAAAGTTAAAAATTGGAAAGTAGGGTATTGAGATTTCAAAATGTCTCCCGGACCCCCTTAACCCCGAAGGAGAGAAGGCTTCAAAAACGCAATTGTAGGATATCTTCGTGGATATTAGGGGATGGGGTGGGTTGATATAATGTCCCTAAAAATGTCGTGAAGTCAGGTACGCGGTCTTGGCTCTTATTCAAAAGTCACGTCCTAGAAAGATGACTTGACTATTTGTTTGGTAACGTTAGGAGAAAGAAGGGTGGAGGAGGCTCCCTCCTGAAATTGAAATGCGTTGTAGGCTATTTTTCAGAAGGAAGTTTCCGGACGCTCCTGTGGAAATTTCTAAAATCCAAATTTTAAATTATCCGTGGTGACGTTTGATGGAGTGACAGAGGTATGGAAGGAAGGTCATTCGCTAGAAATATTTTTGAAATTAAAGTTTTAAAAACGCATTAATAGGCTTCCTTTGGAGATGTTAGATGAGATGAGGGTTTTGGATATCTTTCGAGGAAAATTTTACAAGCAACATTTTTGGCTATCTTTGAACAAGATTAGACGAGTTAGTTGTTTTAAGGATGATAATCAGAAATGTTCGAAATTGAAGCTCTAAAAACACATTTTAGACTATCTTCGATCATGTTTTAAGGGAAGAGATAGGGTTTAGAGTTCGAGTATTCTCTTCAGAAATATTTTAATGTAAAAGCTTTAAAGGAGCAATTTAAGCTATATTGTAAGACGTTCGAAGAGGATGTGGATGCTATCTCTCGGTAATTTTTCCGAAATCGAAAGTCTAAAAATGTACAATTATACTATGTTTGGAGGCGTTAAGGAAAGGAAGATTTTGGAGCTACGTCTGGAGTTTTTTTTTTTTGCCACCTAAAAGATATTTCAAAGCCGTTGATAACATGGAAAGCTCCGTTGATAACATGGAAAGAAGTGAGATACTCGAGAGCTCTCCCGTCTAAAAACGCTTTAAATGTTATCAAAGAAAGGAAGATTGAAAGTTTCCAGCGGGAAATCGTTTAAAAATGAACTCTCCTCCCCAAAAACCGCCATTTTAGGTCATGTTGATCAAACTAATTAAATAAACCAGTTAAACGGCTCTTTATCCCAAAAATTTTAAAAATTGAAGTCCTAAAACTGCAATTTTTTAATCTTTGGTGACATTAAGAAAGGATGTGGGTATCGGGTGTTCTCTCCCAGAAGCTTTGCGAAATTAAAGGAGAAAATACACAAAATTTGGCTCTGTTTGGTAAATTCTAGGTGAGTCACAGGCCTCTTTTGGATCTCCACTTTGGCTCTGCACTTAAATTCGACGCCTGTAGAAATTGCTGTCCGAGATTGGGGCCCATTTTGCTACCCTCTCTAAATCTGGCACTGATGGGCAACCCAATTCGGATATCTATACTTACCTTCTCATTAAAACTAACTCACTCTTTTGTTCTCACTGCCGCCCATTCAATCTATAACGTCAAGTAAGGGAGAGAAAAATAAGGAATTATGCTCCCTTATGTTCATAAAAACAACACATATTTTGTGTTATAGCCCTTTTCTTCTCATAATCATACGAAAACCTTACATGTCGAAGGTTTTTTTTTTTTTTTTTTTTTTTTTTGCCTCTTTTATAGATTTAAAGTATGATTACTTGTTTGGATTTTTTTTTTCACATCAAAGGTGTTAACTTCCCCGCCCCCAAAAGTGTGCCGCTCGGGGCAGACCGCCCCCTCTGCCCCTCCCTAGCTACGCCACTGAGTATGGGTATACGGGAAAGTAGGCTCGTTTAGTTTTAGACGGAACTTCTTGTTAGATTTTAGGAAAATAAATTCAAATTTGCCTCTCCATTTTCAGACAATACGCAGGAAAAAAAACTGAGCAATCAACAAAATTTTAAATATAAGATCATCAACCTCAATATATTAAAATCAATAAGTATCCCTCATTTATTTCCCAAGGTTTCATCTGCCTACCACAGAGGTGGTTTACCGGCTGGATTGAGCGCTTACCACAGCTCAGCCGTTCTAATCCAAACCAGGAACCGAACAACCATTGATTTAGCAAGACAAATTCAACATGCACCAGTCCTCCATTAGCGTAGAGGCAGGGTCTCTGACTAACCAGTCCCGAACTTGTGCGTAACAAGCGTGCTGCTTTGGGCGAGCTTAGCAAAGATTTGTAAGACCAACATATGGATAAATGCAACGTAGGGGAATGTGGGGCAAAGTGAAATAGTTAAGATGACCGAGCTTCTTCAAACTGAACAAATTAGAAATTTGTTTTGAAACTTACAGACTATAAAGAAATATTTTTATATTTTATGGTAAAACTTGCATTGAAACATTATTTTCAATTTTTGGCCGTAAAGTCCAGCCTTCAAAAAGAAATTCGAAAAGAAGAAGTATTTTCGCATGAAATATTTTCTATTAGATTGTGAAAAACATTTTTGAACAAAATAATGAGAAAATAAACGGATAATTTAATAAATGAAAAGATAATGGACTAATAAACTAATAAATTGATTTATTTACTAACTAATACACGAAGAAAAATAAATGAGTGAATGATATAGTGAAAGATTACGAAAATAAGTGAAAGAATGAATTAATAATTGAATTATTAAATGGAGAAATGTAGATAAATAAATTAATAAATAAATACGTAAGTGGTTTGGTAAAGAATTGAATAAGTAAACGAAATGAACTTCATTTCCCTTTGCCCCGAATGCACTTGACTAATTGTGAAAATATTAAAAATACAAATAAGCAAAATATTAACTAAATAAATACTGCACCAAATGTTAGAAGGTCCCAATTAATATTAAAAATGCTAACAACAAGAATTTTATCGTTTGATAATATCAAAATAATTTTTGACTTACAGCAAAATATTTCAATTTGAATATCAATTTTCGAAAATTGCTTTTATTATCATACTAGTGGTACCCGCACGACTTTACCCGTAATAGAAAAATTAAAAGGTCTTTTGGTTCGCCTGTATATTTACAAATAATGTGCGGTGAATTTTCTCGCCAATTGGCTTGTACCCATGTTACGGTTCACGTTATGATAATTTCGTATCTCGCCAATTGACTTGTGCCCATGTTACGGTTCCACGTTATGATAATTTCGTAATTTACTCGTCCACCTTATAATAATTTTGTTCTTAAAATTGGAATAGAAAATGAAACCACATCGAATTTTCGAAAAATCGCGTGGAGCTGCACACCCCTAAGCTACAAACTAACTTTGTGTCAAATTTCATGAAAATTGGTCGAACGGTCTAGGCGCTATGCGCGTCACAGAGATCCAGACATTCTACAAACATCCAGACATCCTCCGGACATCCAGAGAGACTTTCAGCTTTATTATTAGTAAAGAAGATGCTTTGATTTTCAGAGGGGTTTTTTCTTGACTGGAATGTACTACATATGTTACTACATAGATAAAACATTGCTAGGTAAGTGGCACTAAAAGCGGAGTAAATATTAAACCATTTCACTTTGCCCCACTATTTCAACTTTGCCCCACATTCCCCTATATGGATTTTTTATAGCCTTTTATACAACTACATGGAGCAACAACTTGTAAAATTACGTGAGACATAATCTTCGTGACTCATAATATCAATGCCAAAGATTTAGCGGAAAAATCCGCTTTATACTTGTTTTCCGTGAAAACTTTTCACGTGAATATATCTTACTAATATTATATATGCGAAAGTTTGTCTGTATGGATGTATGGATGGATGTTTGTTACTCTTTCACGCAAAAACTACTGAACGGATTTTGATGAAACTTTACAATAATACAGCCTATGCATCAGAATAACACATAGGGTAGTTTTCGTCCCGTTATGGGGGGCAAAACCCCCTTAGGGGGGCAATAAAACACAATTTTTGTATAAATTCTCTAATATTGGGATGAAAAAATACTTGCACATATTTACATTATATGTCCATCGAAAGCTCTGATTTTTCTGCTGAAGATGGCACCTGTTCGAAATTTCTAAGTAGAATAAAAAACGAGTTATGAGCTTTTTAGATCCATGTTCGAAGGCTTTCCTCAACTCAATACAGTATTTAGTGTATCATCTCAACTCCCTGTCGATAGCGACAATTGTTGTATTGTTGACTTTCTTTGCTTTTCGTGATTGTTCAAGGTTTTTCTCAAGTCAAATCTTGAAGTAAGATTTTTGCACAAGATTGGCAAATAATACATGATTTGGCTGATGATTTTCCATTTAAACGGAACTTTAATGTAATTAATATTTTTTATTATTATTTATGCTGATTGAACACTTACTCATTATCCAAACAACCAGCAGATCGCCAAAATTTTTGCAGAAAGATTTCCATAGCTGATGCATTTGGCAGTTTTTTCAACGTTGCTGTTTTTGAAGCCGAAGACTACGTCATAATGTTTCTCAGCTTTCACCATGTAAACAAAATATCGCCAATCAAAGAATTTTCAAAAGACCTTTTTTACTGTGTTAAATAATCCAGCAACTAAATTAGGCAAATCCATAAACAGCACAAAAACTTCCATTAATTTTCCTTTTTGCACAATTTCAAACAATCACCAAATTGTATTACTTATTTTGGTAACATTTCGGATGAAACTGTTTAGCGCCATTTTATGGTGACCAAAAATATCTCAGCATCTAGCGACGATATCTCTGTAACGAAAATTAATATCATATCGTTTTACAAAGTAAGGAAAGAATGGGAGAGCATCATCGAAGGTACCCCGAAACGACTTTCGCAAATTCGGTAAAATCGCACCAAGAGCCACAATGATTGAAATTTCCCGAAATAACTAAAGCAAGTATAAGGGGATTACGAGCGCAGCTACTTTTTTTTAATCACTTCGTACTTCATTAGCCATACAGAGAAGGTTTTAGACTCCATGTTAAAAAAAAAGTATCAACAGATTAATCTTTTTAAATATGAGAAGATTAATTTCATGTTTTTTAAATTTGTATATGCTTAAATATAGTGCCTTCGTTTCTAAATCAATATTACTTTGTTCTTTATACTTATTGCTATTTTAGTTTTATGGGTAAGGAAGAAACTCGATTTTTAATCACGTCAAAAAGATGTGTTTTAAATTCTTTCACTTAAAACAGAAAACAAAAGCAAGTAACGATTTTTTCTAATAATTATTACTGACCCAGGCAACGCCGAGTATTTTTGCTAGTGCAAAATAAGGAAAGAAACAATGGATTCAAAAAGCGTAACCGTGGAAACGCGAAAATAAAATGATTGACAACCTGAATCAAAATGATATTTTTCGAAATTGATTTAAGAACGCTTGTAACTTTTTTTTCCTTTGAAGATAGAAGCTAAGTTTTTCGACCGTAGGTCGAGAGAGATCTGGAGTAAAAAATGTCGTTTTTTCCAATGGTGTTAAAAAGAAAACTGGGACAATTCCTTCACTTTTTATTGATAGATTTAATGAGGAAAGTAGTGCCCAAATTTCAGCTAAGCCTAAAAAAAATCGAGCTATAAATGCAAATTACTTCGCGGTAATTAAGTTAAAACATTGGAACAAATTGTTTAAAACACGAAAAAGTCTACCCTTTTCAACGATATATAATATGTGCAAGTGATTTTTCACTCCCATATTCGGGAATTTATGTGCAATTTGAGCCTAAATTGGAATAAAAAAAAAAGAACTATTTATCTTTTTTTTTTTTTCGAATTATAGCCTATGTCACTCAGTAAGAAAGCATCTTTCATATAAGTGAAGGAATTTTTCAAATAGGTGCAGTGGTTCCAAAGTTTACCTCGAACATATAAACACCCAAAAATCCGCCCTCTCTCTTTATAATATTAAGTATAGATATAATTGATGTAAAGTGAATTTTGAAAGGTAATCTTTTTTCGTTCGATTCATTGAGCTTTAATACTAAGAGGAGAGCAAACTCGGCGGTCCGTTTTTTCGAAATGGGAAGATAGGGCGCCGGGACCATGGCTGCCCACAGGAGGGGGATTATGGCGCAAGTTGCGCCATCAAATTTTTTTTGGGGAGGGGGAGAGGATTTTTTTTTTTTTTCAGTTTTTTTTTTTTTTTTTTAGAACATGAATTTTTTTTTATTTTTGGAAGGAATAAAATATTTGAACTTATTCAACAAAAATTACACACATAAATAATACCTTTTGACGTACTCATTCCAAAATTTATTAATCGTGTCTCTTTTTCAATAAAGGGTTCATCAAAGACGGGATGGAGTCAGTTTCCGTTGCAAAACAGGATCAGACCAGTGGCGGATGGGACAGCATGAACTGGCCCTGGCATTTAAAGACCAGCCGGGCCCTTAAGTATTGCTACATGTAGTAAACTCCTCCCACCCTCTACTTTTTTCAAATTAATGTAAAAGGGAGAGAGGGTCCAGCTGCTAGTGTTTGGAATAAAACTGTTGAACAAATTTCAGTCTGCACACGGATGATATGGAATTGGCAACCGTACAGTTAAGACGAGTCTATCTGAATGGAAAATCTGGGGGGGGGGATTTACGCGCGTGCTCCGCTCATTTGAATGTGACTCTGCTTAATTTAGAAGCATCTGCAAAAGCTGACATTCCTGAAAACTATCGGTTGCGTTTATTTTCACCTGCAAACCGGATGTTTGACTATCCATCTAATCACTAGGTCAGATTGTAGTTTTCAATCACTGCTAATAAAACGTCTAGAATGCTGTTCTAGACGTTTCTAGACTCGCTACTGGATTGTACCGGCAACAATCCAGTAGTTCAACGATTCCGAACGGCAGAAGGTAAAAAACTGGACCGCCAAAAATGTTTTGAAAGTATAAATTACACAAATAAATTATATCAAAATATTTTTACTTATGCAGCAACAGCTTTATTTGAACTTCTAGTACTTTTTATAGTACTTTGGAAGCAAGTCAATTTTCCTTCCAGAGTCCTCCACACCTAGTACTGTTTGGTTTATCCAGTTGGATGGCACCCCTGATTTTTTGATTCACACCAGAAGCCGATCACTCCCTGGTTCAGCATCCCCAGAGATTTTGTTTCACTGTTAGGACTTTGTGACCACGAGCATATTTAACGTCCCCCAGTCACCATTAATGAAGACGGTGGATCTTCGACCGGCAAGGATCGAACGCGGGACCCCCCGGTCACAAGTCCAATGACTTACTGATCAGGCCACTACGTCCTCTTTGGAAGTAATTGCTATGACTGATTTATGTTTTTTGGGGTTTGTGTTCAATATGAGAGATTTTTTCTGGATCTTGATACAAAGTTTCAAAAATATCCAGTCTCCAACTCAAATTACTTGCCGATGCCTGGGCTAGAGGATACATTATTCCCATAAATTACATCCGCTTGAAAAAGAATTGTGGCTTAATTTTATCTGCACAATATCTTTTTCCTTTTTTGTTTCTTTTTCTTTACATTTTTTTATGTATTTCTAAACTCCTTTTAGTTATTTATTAATTTTTTTGCCGGTCGTATCATGATAAAATTGTGCAAATGAGACCTGCTTAAAATGCTTCCTGGCTGATTAAGACTTTACAATTAATTATAATTGACCATTTTTCATTTAAACTGCTTGATTTCCATATATCCTATTACATCTTTTTTAACTTTATGAATTATTCAGTAAGAAAGAGCTTCGATTCAGTCCTCAAATTTATTCGATTACATGAAACAAAACTTCATTGCTGCAATTTTCTCAAGACAAACTATTAGTTTCATTATTATAAATTTAAAATAGTAAAAAATGACATTTTAAGCTCATTAAAGTCTTTTAATTTGCTGTATTTTTTTTTTCTGAATGAGCTATCGGATTAAATATTCTTTACGTTTCTCAAATACACTCAGTAGTGCCATCTTTTACTTTGAAAATTAAATAATTAAAATGTCATTATTGTATTTAAAGTGTAAAGATAAAAACAACTGCATAGCAAACATTTTAAGACCGAAGATAAATTAGTTCAATTACTTCAAAGTAAAAATTTTATTTCTCTGTTGATTTTTGAAATTTTTAACATTAAAATGACCGATGCTGCCATTTACAAATTAAAAAGAAAAAAAACCTGTTTATGTTTATAATTAATTTGAATTCTAAAATTTTGAATTCAAATTATGGTTTTCGCAATCACGAGTTGCGACAGGACCCTATTTATTGGTTACTACCCTACTCACTTGTTTCTAAAAAACGACTCATGTCCCTCTTCTTGGGCGGCTACGTGTGTATAGTTGTGCATGTGTATGTGTACGCTTGTGTGTGTGCGTAGACCTGTGTGTATGCACATTGGCGTGTGTGTATAATTGTAAAGGTGTGTGCATGTGTGTGAGTGTGTATGTGTGTGAGTGTGTATGTGTGTGAGCGTGCATGTGTGTAGGGCATGGACACCACCGACCAGGAGAAGTGGCTACCGGGAGGAGTCGCACCTGCAGAGGATGCTGGGATTGAATAAGGAACCAAACATCAAGGACGGTCAAGTGAAAACAATTAGCAATCGTGATTGCTCGACAAATTGCAACTTAAAAAAAAAAAAACACCTACTCTTCAGTATTCAGTCAAGCATAAAAAAAAGTTA
Source organism: Uloborus diversus (assembly GCF_026930045.1). Classification (NCBI taxonomy): domain Eukaryota; kingdom Metazoa; phylum Arthropoda; class Arachnida; order Araneae; family Uloboridae; genus Uloborus; species Uloborus diversus. The sequence continues at coordinate 162,382,472 of NC_072737.1, read as the reverse complement.
ACTATCAAGCATGACTTTATGTTATTTAATTGAGGAAGAATATTTACTGTAAAAGCACTTATTTTCGCGATTAAGACGAGACCGTCGAAACCGCGAAAATTAGAGCCTCGCCAAATACTTCAACAATCTGCTTCCGGTTCTGTTCTGACAAAATTCGTGAAGTTTCTAGCTTACCAAGTCACTAACACCTTCACTTTCACAAAATAACAATTCATGAAAACAAGTGCTTTTACAGTATTCAACTCATCAGCGTTTACCTAAAAAGGTTAATTTTTCACTAATGGGGTCGTTTCGGAAATTTTAAAAGTATTTTTTCTGAAAGAACATGCTTAAAAACATAGAATCTGACCATTTTTTTAAATAATTTGTTTAAGTTAATAGTTTTAAAAAATTACTTAAATCGGCGCGCTTTCAATGTTTATACTTCTGCCCGATGACATCACAAATGATGAAATGCCATTCTGTGTTGCCACTCACAGAGCAAAATATTTAATTCGTATCTTTACTCACGCGTATTTTCAACGATATGGTTGATAGCAAGCGTAGAGTGCAAGTGTAATTCGCGTCTTGATTATCATAACGTAGAGATGCGGTAGAAAGATGCGCCATAGTGCATAATTTGTGACGTCATAAAGACCACGCGTTGTTATAAGAATCCGACATTAAAAAAAAATAATTAAAAAGAACTGTTGGGAAAATGAAAGTATTTTCTGAGTCCATCTTATTTTTCTTCCTTATTTTATCAATTTCAGTCACAAAAAGTACTACTTTTGACTGAAGGAAACAACCCTATTTTCGAAGTAAATGAAGCAATGTATTTACGAATTTATTATCAACTAGCTTTTTTGGCTACCTAATGGACGGCCGAAATACCAATTCGTTCATCTGCAAGTTCATTATCACGCGTTTTCTCGTTCTGACTGTACGTGAACTAAAAATAACTTTCAGAGCGAATCACATTTATCTTGATTCGAGAATACCAAAACTGCATTTTTTTACGAATGTTTCACAAAAAATGAAAATAAATTGGACGCAACATCGCTTCGTTACTCATACAGCTAAATCTAGATATTCATATTTTATAAGATCAGAATAAATTTTACCACATTTGATCATTAAAACCAGTATACAAATGAGACGCACAGCTTAGAGGCCGATAAAGCTTTTCCGGAGTTCTATACGAAAAGTTTTCACAAAAGAAAAGTGCAGCGGAATTTCTGTCATTACTGGAGAATAGTATATTCAATTGGAAATAAGTATATTCGTTGCATGGATAAATTCTACATCTAAACACATTTCTTAAAATACAGTAATTGTGATTCGTGCAAAAGTTAAGGATTACACAAATAGTTTTTTTTTTCTATTTATATTTATGTGTACTCACAAAAGAGTGTTCGTGATGAAATATAAAAGATGATATAATATGTATGCAAATGTTGGCAACAGGCTGTTCGGATATTGAAATGGTAAGAAGGATGTGCTCACAGTCTTGATATTCGATATTATACTTGCAAGGAAAAGTCTTTGTAAAAATAGATCTGGAAGCAATAGTGCTTAATCTTGGGGTAAAACATATTTATTTCGATTCCGTGATCTGCTTTATTAATAATAAAGCTGAAAGTTATTCTGTGTCTAGATCTCTGTTTGTTACTCGCATAGCGACTAGATCGCGGCCGATTTTCATGAAATTTGGCACAAAATTATTTCGTAGCATCGGGGTGAGCACCTTGAAGCATTTTTTTTTTGAAAATTCGATAGTTGTTCTTTTTCCATCAAAATTTTAAAAACATTTTACCTAGCAATTACACGCCACAAAAGTCATCGTACACTCAAATATTTTCGAATCAATTCATGATTAAGATTATCATAAGTGTTTTTTTATTATTATTATTTTTGCATAGTGTTGATCCTTGAAAGTCATTTGACCATAATTTTTTGTTTATTTATTCCTTAATATTGTGCTTATTACTTTAAAATGGCTGGTATTCGTAAAAAACAACTAACGCCATTCGAAATTTGAATTTTTCCCTCACAGTAGTGGTTAATTGGCTTTAAATGTCTCTAAATTAGTTAATTTATTCCATTCTATAGTAAAGTGATTAATAAAATGCTTTAAAGAAAAGAATAGGACCGAAAACAAGGTAAGAAAAGGTCAACCGACAAAGTTAACAAAGCGTGATCGGAGATTTACTGTTAAAAAAGTTACGAAAAATACAAATTTGACTGCTCTAAAAGTTTCTGCAGTATTTAATGAAACATTTTACGTTTAATTTTCTTCTGAAATTAACTGGATTATCTAGAACCTCTTCCTGCAGAAATTTTCTTGTTTGTGCGAAAAACAGAAAGCTTACGCTTTACATCGCAAAATCATTGATAAATAAGTTCGAAACGTTTTGGAATAACGACTTACTTACAGCTGAACATATATTCAACATTTTTGGTTAAATTGTTGTATAATTGTAATTATAGGAAAAAATGAGGAACTTAATCTTAAGAATTTAGTTGGATCAGTTAACCAGGAAGGTGAAGGTGTTCTTGTGTGAGGATGCATGTCAGCATCAGGACTTGGTAGTTTGAAATTTTTTGAGAAAATATTGAATCATGCTGTTCGTTTAAATACTTTAATAAAGAATTCTAAACAATTAGCGGAAAATTTGGTTATCGGAAGCAACTTTATTTTTTATCAAGATAACGATAAGAAGCACACGTCTTTCAACGTTTGCGTCTAGTGCCTCGAAAAATGTTCTAAAGTTTAAAAAATATCCCCTCATTCTCCAGATTTGATTTTAATGTAACATATTTAGAGAAATCTGGAGACTAGATTACGATAATACGACTTTGAAACGAAAAGAGAGCTAGAAACAGTAAGAATCGAAGTGTGGTTGAACACTTACTCAGAAATTACACAAAAAAAAAAAAAAAAAGAAAAAACAATGAAATCTATTCCCAGACGTTTAAAAGCTGTCGTTGGTACTGCATGGTATTCTACTAAATAACAACTTTATAAAAAGTTAGATTATTCAATAATATTTAGACATTTTGTAAAGTGCACGAAGACTTTTGTGAGATAAAATTTCCGACACTTTTTGGTTTTTGAGTTAAAAAAATAAGTTTTATTATTTCATTAAAATTTTTCATGTAGTTATGTTGAAAATGTATCATAGATCTTATAATTAAATACTTATTACGAAATAGTAATTCTAACCAATGGATAGGGGCCTATTTCATTGAATGTCATAGGTGTACGAACACTTTTGGGAGCCACTGTATGCGACCATGGGCGAGCAAAAGAATATAGCAAACAGGTGAGAAATTCTTCATCATCCATTATTTGTAAATCTACAGGCAAACCAAGTAACCTTTTAATTTTTTACTACGGGCAAAGCCGTGCGGGTACCGCTAGTAGTTAAATAAGGAAGAAAAATACCTTTAACCCTCTCCCCAACCTAAAGATCCAACTTCGAAAACAATTTTTTTTTTGGTTTTAATGTATCCGCAATATTACTAACTCCTTATTATTTTGAGTCCTTGTATTACTTCTTTAAGTATAGTAGCGGCATTCAATAGCGATTTGGAGCCCCGAATTGGATTAGATTCATAGCCCTTTGGAGCTAAGGTCTACAATAATTAATAAGCGTCAGTTTTTTCCAGGTCCACGAGTGTACCAAATTTCACTCGATTTTAGAGCAGCCACTGAAATGATGTTTACATACATACAGGTACGCAAGTGGAGAGTCATTTTCTAAAAGTTATCAAAATCGGATAACTACCCCTTAAAACGTGTAGACTCGACAAAATTCTAAAATCAAAAATGCTCACTAATTATTTGGTAATTATTTTTATTTAATACATTTTTAACCGGAATGAGGGGGTTAACTCTCCCCCTCCCAAACACAAAGAACACTTGATTTTAAAACATATTACGAATTTCCGTATCTTGATATACATACATGTTTCTATTGCATGACCAACTCCCCACCCCGATTGAGGGAAATTCTGTCTAGGCTAGTTATTTTGCTATAGGAGAAAATGATAAAACTATTGCTTGTTTTAAGCCCCCAATGCAGCTTTAAATCGAAAAAATTTCATCTCTTCAAAAATTATGTTGTTGCCAATGAGAAAAAGCGATGATGATCAAGTCACTGAGATAACTCTCAGATTCGACATTATCATTTGATTGGCTCCAGATATGTTACTCATGCGAAAAAATAGAATTCATAAAATTCAAAAAATTTATTAAAAGATGCATTGTGCTTTATTACATTTTAGCCATTGCACCTATTCCACTGCGTGAGAAAGAAAAATGGCTGTCTCTAAGGTAAATTCTTTTGTTTTTAGAGAATAATCCGTTATTATTAAATTTCAGGCAAAACATTTCTCAAATATAACATTTGCTTACTCATTTCTTATATTTCGCTAATATTACTTCACGAAACTCTAGTGCAACAAATTTGGGCTTGGTTCAGTCTCAAAAATAAATAAATAAATAAATAAATAAAATGAAATAAGATAAATAAATAAATAAAACAAAATATGAGCATATGAATTCAGTCGTATGAGAAACTAAACAGCTCAGGACTAGGCCACTGCAAGCCAAATATTACCCTAGGATTGTTTATAGTCCTCGAATGGTACATGGAACATTCTTTACCATATTTTTCCGTGCTTATTGCGTTCCTTGAAGAATGTGCCTGAAATGAAACGGAAGCATATTGGGACTTTCGTTTTGCGTAGTCATAAATATTGGCAACAGAAAATAGTTTTAATTTTAAAAAATTTGAGTTTTGACATCTTGAATTCAAATTATGTTTTTTGCAATCACGAGTATGTGTTTAGAGGCACCTGTGTGTGTACGGAATGTAAGTTTTGGATGCATTTATTAAAGTACATTAAAATACATTTACTTTTTTTTTAATAAAAAGACAATAGCTGTAAAGTTTTTGAATTTCAAAATGTTGTGGATAATAATTTTGTTTTCGAAAATTATTCAAGTTATTCATCTAGTTAACTGGTAGGAAATTGACATCAAAGTTAATGACATCATGCAACTCTGCAGCTAACACCGAACTTGATCTATAACATTTTATAACACCGTAAGTGAAAGAAAAAACTTTTTAACAAATTTCAAAAATTAATCACTTATCAGTTATAATTGATAAATTTGAAAAGAAAAAAACATATGTGTCTAAATTTTAGATGTCAAAATAAAATGAGTGAGATTCCTATAATACCATGAAAATCTGAGACGGTCAGATTAAGTACTTTGCTGATTTGACATGGAAAGATCATCAGCTGTACTCAGTACACAGAGAAAAAATAATAAAATAACAAAGATTGAAAAATAAACAGCGATAGGTGGGGAGTTTGAGCTTAATAAAACAAAACTGAAAATGATTATAAACACTCAGAAACAAACAGCTGCAAGAGGGAGATAGATTTGAAAAACATAACAGCTGGTATGAAATTAACATAACATTGGTCCTGTGTGATAAGCAACTAATAAATGATATTGCGCATTCCCGTTCAAACCAAAGGAACTAACTATTTGTTTGCATTGGGTCTAAAATAGCAATTGACTTAAGTTTTTAATAGTGTTGACGGAATTTTTGTCTGATTTGGAAGAGGTTCATTAAAAAACACATTTATTTTAAAATGTATTTATTTATTTATTTTTCTTCTTACGGGTAGAATGATCTATGTTGTAATGAACTTGACTTGGACAGGCTATTTAATTATAGCAGACATCTGTCTTTCTCTTCTTTCTCAGACATTAGTTAAATTTAGTTTTTAGTTTCAAAATTTAAACGTTCTATTAAGGGGAAAGCAAACATTGTCCCCGAAATCCTTACTTATCATGTCCCACAATGCGAGGCAATCCGAATTTCTTGAATTAACTCTACATCCACATTTGTATCCAAAATAGTTTCTTCCATGTTGAACAAAGTTTATTCAAACAAATGACTATTATAAAGACCGAGAGCTCATTAATGTATTTTTCGTTGATTCAACCTTTCGGGAGGAGAATTTTAATAGTGGCACATGTGCAAGGAGTGACTGACGAGTTGAGAACCGTTTGAAAGTGTTCATACCATTCCTTCACTTTGCAACATAGATACTTTTCCCGGTAAATGTCTATCTGAAAGATGATTCAAGTAAAACGCCTTTTCTGAAGTAAGCCTAAAGTTTAACAATAGCGGGAAAAACATATCTAGCGCTAAAATTTGTACCTCAGAGTCAGACTGACTTAAGTCACAAAATCGTTACTTTACAGGAGAGAAGGAAAACGTTTGCCTGGTGCATAAAAAGGATGGGATTTGAGCTCTTTTACACTGGTAAATAATTACAAAGGGTTGTTTTTTTTTTAGGATTACGTACACATGGCTCGATGCGGAATAGGATTCTACATACAACACACTAAAAAACTAAAAATCGCAATTTTTAAACACTCTAGTCTGGCTGAGGTGCAGAAATGTTCACTAAAAAATGATAAAGCTCCCCCTCCCCCAGTGAAATAATATTCAAAATGATGAAATTTAATAACCAATACGTTACTAGTTTGCAATGCTTTACCAAGAGCATAGTTAAAGATCCATTCTTTGAATGTACAATTAAAATTTTAATAACAACTCAAAATGATAATTTCCTGGTCATATAATTTTCTCTCGCTGTTGAACAAAAATTTTAAATACCTTTGTTAAAATTCTAAAAAATTCTATTTTTTCTTCCATAGTTTAAAAAAAAATATTGTAACTTCAAGACCCTAATAATATTCATCTTTAATTAGCAAAAATTATATCACATCTTATTATCCCTCCTATAAAGAAGATTTATAACAATATTAATTTTCCTTAAGAGCAATAGAGTTATTGAAAGAGTGATATTCAATATGCTTATTCGGTTTTTATAGAAGCTTAAAATAACTTTCTGTTCGCCAATTTAGCAATAATGTATAATCGCTAAAGGTTATTAAGTTAACAAACGAAAAAGGTTCATAATTAACTTTTTCATTTGCTCACTTCGGAGATATTACCAGTCAGTTTAATAAGTTTCCGCTTAGTATGGGAAGATAATAATTCATAAAGTTCAATGCGTTACATTATGAAAATTATTACCCCAGGAGCGAGGGAAAACTAATTTTGTAAAATTGGTTCAAAATTAAGAAGAAAGTACGGATTGAAACAAGGTATTGAAACTAATTGAAGCAATTAAGTATAAAGTAAAGCTGAAGGAAATGAGAGCAAAAGTGATTTGCAACACAGATTTTTGCTGTTAACATTGCACTTTAATAAGTTTTTTTATCACATCAACTTGGATAAGCATGAATAAGTTTTTAACGCAATTTTATTTATTATTGATTGAAATATAACTTTTATTTAAGAGAAAATTATTTTGAAACCTTCCCAACCATAGTTTCTGCAAATTAACATCGAAAAAATAGAAACATAATCAAACAAAACTTAAGGAAATATTCTAGTTTTAAGTTTTAAGGGACCATACAGAAGATGAGATTGGAACCTATCACTCTTTCAGAAGAATGACAGGTCGTCAAAGTAAGAAAAACAAGGTGTTTATATTTTTCATTGCTATTCAAAAATAAATGCAAATGTTATGCCGTGATACGCAAAAACACTGTAAAAAACCTCGAATAATTTGAAAAATCACACTGTATGCACACATGTAATTTTAAACACTTGTTAACCACTATATTTTACCCCAAAAGTTGTTAGCGACGGCAAGTGAAAAGTGGTGTAAGTCACAAAACGCTGCGTTTCATATCTCGGTGAATATTGGTCGTACTATTCCAAACTTTTTGTGTTGGATTTATTTTTCAATTGAAATTATTTCCCTAAATATTAGTTAGGGTACCTGGGGTCCGTATAAGAAGTTAAATTTTGTATTTTTTACTCCTTTTTATTTTCACTTCAAACTTTCAATATCTTAACCCTGTATCTGATTTAGAACATTTTTGGAATTGGAAGTAAACATGTAGGACTAACGGTTGCGAAAATAAAGGTTTTGGAGGTTAAAACAGAACATCCTCGATGTTTACACATATATTCTTTGTTTTATTTATATAGATTTTTTTTTTATTTCAGCATCCTTTATAATTAGCTGTGAACGTGTAATACATGTTATTTTATTGTACAAATATTAAAGTATTGTTAATGTATAGGTAATTATACGCAATTGTATGGAATTGCATTCTGTTTGTGAAGACTCCCACATTCTCCCTTCCCATCGATCGATGAACAAAACACGGCAACAACGACGAATTTAACTTATCCTCCTATCCTTTCCTCCATTTCCTGTAAGGAAACTATTAGTACTACAGCAGAGCTTCTGGGTACGTTACATTCGTAGAGAAAAAATAAACAAAATGACTAAATGTTGTTTCTCGAAAGATAAGAAGAGATGGAGATTCAGATTCTGTATCAATGGGACCTATATCTCCCAGAATTGAGCATTATGATTAACAAAACAGTTCTTCCCGTCTTTTGCGCAATTCACAGTGCGTAATCATATCGTAACGCGGCAAGGAGAGTGACAAAACTCAAACCTTTGGGGGGGGGGGAGGGAACGAAACGTTCTAACTATTGATTTAAAATCTACATTTAATGTTCTTTCTTGCCACAAAACTCGCACAAAGTTTGCTTACAAAACTGGTGCTTGGAGGCGTAAACAAGATTTAATAATGACACATCATTAAAATTTCATAATTTAGAAGAAACTTTTTCAAATTTTAAGTTTGCATTATCAATTGAGTCAACGAAAACTAACCAGTAAACATATTATCAGCTAGAAATCCGCTCGTCAAGATATGACGGGTGAAAACTGATTTTACATTTGAACGAAGTCATTGTCTGTTTGGTGATATTTTGATGTTTGAAATTTTAACCAGAACTCCAGTGGATAAACCTTAAACTCCATTAAGGTAACGTTCATTGTTGACCATTTTTTCGTTTCTTCATTCCCCTGAAATGACAGTCTTACCAGTAAAACAGTTAATTTACCGGATCGAGTTCAGCCTTGTCACAATAAAGCCTTTCCCTGCTTGTTGAACATTACCATAACATATTATTAAATGATCATGATGTGGCGTTCGTTGTTTATAACGTCAGGGGCGTTACTTACTATCATCTATTATGCATATGAGGATTGCTTGCGCGCATTGTAATATTTGAGACTAAATCTCTTAAAACTTTAATTGTGTAAAATTTTGATTTTTTCCCCCCATTGCTGTTTTTTTTTTGGGGGGGGAGGGCAAACACGATTGCTTATCGTTCTTATTTGACTGTTTTTGACGTTACGCTGATTTTATTTTCCAACCAGCACCCTCTGCAGCATCACCGTCGACCGGCTCCTCACAATGCTGCTCCAATAGCGAAAACCGTTTCCAGGTTTCGCCAATATCCTACACTTGCACGCATACATACACGCACGTACACACACACATACATACATCTACACACACACATACATACATCTACACACACACATACATACAGATACCTACACATACACACATACAACTACCCGCACACTTATGCCTGCACATAGACACAAACACATATGTCTACACACACATACAGATCCCCCCCCACACACACACAAACACTCATACACACAACTACCTACACACTCATACCTGCACACGGACACAAACACACATGTCTACACACATACACATATCCCCTACACACAAACACACATACCCCTCCCCCACACACATAAACATACGCCTATACACACACACACACACACACACGCCTATACGCACACACACACACTCGTGATTGCGAAAACCATAATTTGAATTCAAGAGGTCAAAATTCAATTTTTTTTTTTTTTTTTTTTTTTGAATTGTGTCACCTTCGTTGCCGAGGTGCGATATGTTTTAGGAACGCTCTGAAGTAACTACAGGACCTGCTTGGTAAAGATTGACGTTTCTGGAATAGGTTTTAAGATTTATGCATGAAATATTTGTAAAATATTGAGAAAACGTGTTCGATCATGAGTCATTTTATTTTTCCGATAAAGAATACGGGTATAACAGCATAGTCCGATAAGATGAGAAAAACGGTTTATTTTTCTAAAAAAAAGTTCCAAACCCAAAACTTGAGAAATAACAATGTGGTGTCTCACGTCATTACAAACTAAAGAGTACGAAAAAATTCTTACGTGAAAAATTAGCCAACCTGGAGAAAATAGTAATTCGAGAAAAAAAAAAATAGTTAATGAATATTCAAAATCTTCTCCAATTTTCTCTTAACTATTGATTTTGTACTGTGATTGTTCGTCGTGTTCAGGTCTCATGTTACCATTAATAACAGAATTTTAAAAATATATATACTAAGCTCTTATCATAATGCACTCAAAAGGATAAAATAACTTTTCTGGGTCAGAAAGGGCATTAAATTTTAAGTATTCCTGTAGCTTTTAATTATTCCTAAAAAAGATTTCACAAAAGAAAGAAAAGTGCGGCTCAAGTCATATAGAAAATGTTTTATCATTATCTAGCTTTCAATCATAAATTTGAGTGTTGAAGCATGCATATTTTTCTTAATAGGAAAGTACGACTTGAAATAACTTGATCGCACTTTTCTTCGTTTGTGAAGTCTTTTTCTTGGAATAATTGAAAACTACAGGAACATTTGAATTGTCCTTTCTGACCCAAAAAAGTTATTTTATCTTTATAAGTGCATTATGATAAGTGCTTATTATTTTTTTTAAATTCTGTTATTTTAAAGTTTTTCGTTTCAAACAAAATTTTATTTTCGATTTTCATTTTTTTAGCGTTAAGTTGTACCTTAAGATTAAACAAATCATTTAGTGAAATTCCGAAGTCTCTAAGTAGTCTAGTCGCTGATATATAAGCAAAAGAATGGTTCACAGCATAGTTTGTTTCTTTGCTTAGACCCTTTATCGGTTATTGGCATGTATGAGGATAAAAACCCTAAGAAATCAACGTCAGTGAATAAATTTCATTCTTGCTCCAGAGAAGTCTTGATTCAAAATTTTCATTATAATTACTATTAGCATTACATTTGCAAGGCAAAAAAATTTGTAACAATGGCGTTTATATTTAAGCATTTAATGGGGAAAATACATGAAATTTGCTATTTTCCATCCTAACCGAAACAACAACGTTAATTCAGAATTTTAATTTTTCAGCGGTAAGTTGTACCTTAAGATTAAGCAAATCATTTAGTGAAATCCAGAAGTCTCTAAGTGATCTAGTTGCTGAAATATAAGCAAAAGAAAGCCTCAGATTATTCCGTGACAATCAATCCAAGTATAATAAAAGTACTTAAAAAGTAGCGTTATTTTTAACTAAAGATTTTTCTCCCCAAAGTAGTTTCAAAACAAATAATTGACATCTTAGCAGCCATGTTAAATTCTTAAACCTTCATAGCAAAGCATAGGCAGAGTACTACAGCTAGGTAACTAAAAATTGGGCAAAAAAGAATGTTTTTTTTTTTTTTTTTTTTTGAAATTTCTGTTCAAAACAAAATATAAATACATCTAGTTATTTAAAATTTAGAAATGAAGTTAAATAACACTTAAATCATCTCCAAAAATCGCGAAAAAGCGTTGATTAATTAAGTTTTTTTTTGAAGCAGATGGTAAAAAAATACGGAAGTGTAGTTGCCTAGTTGTATTGTTCATCTTACGATATCAACTTAGCTCGTATAAAAGAAAAAAACAATCATTTGAATTTTAACGTCTTGAATTCAGATTATGTTTTTCGCAATCATGAAATTACGGTAGGAGTCTACTTGTTGGATTTCTTGTTTCTAGAACTGGAATGGAATGGAAAGGCTACGAAATTTGCACCCTTCTTTTTACTTCCTTTTACAAAAAAGGAAGTATTGTATTCGCGAAAAAATTTTCACTCAAAAATCGCCCTTAATTTCCATTTTGCTCACCCCCAAATGAATGTTGAGTTTTTTTTTCGATTCGACCACATGCGGAAAAGTGCCTAAGAATGTATAGACACGCGAAATATCCATTTTGACCATCACCGAGGTAATTACAACGACTTTTCTCGTGACGTCTGTATGTATGTGCGTATGTGCGTATGTGCGTATGTATCTCGCATAACTCAAAAATGGTATGTCCTAGAAAGTTGAAATTTGGTACATAGACTCGTAGTGGGGTCTAGTTGTGCACCTCCTATTTTGGTTGCATTCGGGTGTTTCTAAAGGGGTCTTTTGCACCTTTTTGGGGGGAAATCATTGTTAATTTCGATGCAAACTCAAGTGGTGTTATAATTTGGCGGTCACTTGGCGATATATCGCCAGTCTTTTGGTTGCCAAGTTTTGTCGCCAACTTGGCGAAAAATTTGGCGATTTTTTTTTTTTTTTTTTTTTTTAAATCTGCTTTCAATGTGGCCATTGCTAGTGATATTTAAAGAGTTAGAGAGAGAATCCCATTAAAATTGCAATAATAGGGAAATAGCATTAAATTGGTGTAAAAGGAAGTCATGTGATGCACACATCAGCTCGTTTTGACTGGTGATTATGTATAAAAGGTAATGCGATGCATATCCATTAGGAAGGAAATGATGATTAGGATGCTATAATATAGATGAAGATTTTATACCCGATATCCACCAGTACACATACCATGAAGATAATTTACAGCGTATATAATGTTATATTGGTATTCCTTATCAATTTTAAATGACGGAATTTAGTAACCTGGAAAGCTTGTATTTGAATGAAGCTTTGCTGTTTAAGTTCACCTATATCGGTGTTTTTTCCTGAAAAAATGTAATGTAAGACAAAAAAAAAAAACCCTTTTAATGCAAAGTCGGTTGAGATAAGTCTCGAAAAAAACATGAATAAAACCAAATAGCAGACGTTTTGCAACTATGGCGTCTCAAATCTCCCTTTCTAAATACATATTAAAAACAACCGTCGTAATGGCAGTCAAAAAAATCAGAGCAACATTAATTTTGGTTCATTTGAGGAAAATAAGCAATTCATAAATTCTCAAAAATCCCATAAATGTGGAATAGTTTTCGTATCTACAAAATTAAATGAAAGGGAAAAGCATCCACAGGTAGTTTATAGTCCCTAACTACAGCAAGAATGAGGTCGTTTCCAAAATTTTAAAAGTATTTTTTTCTGAAAGAGCATGCTTAAAAACATAGGACCTGACCATTTTTTGATACATTTGTTTACGTTAAATATTTTTTTAAAAAAATTAAATTGGAGCGCTTTTATTGTTTACGGCTTCTACCGATGACATCACAAATGATTAAATGCCATTCAGTGTTGCCGCTCACAGTGCAAAATATTTAATCCGCATATTTGCTCACGTGTATTGGCAACAATATAGTTGATAGCAAGCTTAGAGCGCAATTTTGATTGATTATCACAACGTGGAAACGTAGTAGAAAGATGCGGCAAAGTGCATCATTTGTGACGTCATCAAGACCACGTCTTGTTTGAAAAATCGGACATTTAAAAAAAATAATTAAAAAAAAATTGTTGGGAAAATAAAAGTATTTTCTGGGTCCATGTTATTTTCTTTTCTTTTCTTTTCTTTTATTTCTTTTTCTCATTCTATTCATTTAAATGACTAAAAGTTGTACTTCTGACTGAAGGAAACCACCTCATTCCCCAAATATTTTGAACGTAGAATCATCTTACTTAAATTAAGTTCAAACAATATATTTCCAAGAATATATGAAGTTCAGGTAATTGTAAGTTAAATCTATACATAGATTTCATTTGAAAATATAAACTTAAATGTTTACACAAAATTTTCTTCTCTTCAAAAACAAATCAAAACTATTATTTTACAGTTTTGACATTGATGATTTTATGCTTCAGATTCAAGAACTTATCTGTTTTTTTCAAGTATTTTGTATTGACAGTAAATGCAATGCATATTGCTACGATGTAATCAAAACAAGTTCCAAATCCAATTCATCAAACATTACTAAGTGGGTTATAGCTCTCCTCCGTTTGCGATCGTCTCATAAATCGTTCTTAAGCCAATCAATAGTACTGCTCACTTTTGGATATCGTTGTTTATACATACGCTGGGCAGTTTCTCCGGTAATCTATTTAGACACAGAACAAACAGAATTAATGGAAAGGATCTTGAGCATGAAATGAGTTACACTGCCGTATGCAGGTAAACGGCAGTATCTAAAGAAATGAGTCTTCGAGATATTTGAAGAACCGCGTTTTGGATTCAATGCTAACAATAGGAAAATGTTGGAATTAGACGTTTTGTTCGCGCTTTTACAAAAAAAGGAAGTATTGCATTCGCGAAAAAATTTTCACTCAAAAATCAGCCTTAATTTCCATTTTCTTTACCCCCGAATGAATGTTGAGTTCTTTTTTTCGACTCGACCACACGTGGATCAGTACCTAAGAACGTATAGACACGCGAAATATCCATTTTGACGATTCCCGAGTTAGTTACAACGAGTTTTCTCGTGACGTATGGATGTACGTATGTATGTGCGTATGTATGTCGCATAACTCAAGATTGGTATGTCCTAGAAAGTTGAAATTTGGTACGTAGACTCCTTGTGGTGTCTAGTTGTGCACCTCCCTTTTTGGTGGCATTCGTTTGATCCAAAGGGGGTGTTTCACGCCTTTTTGGGGGAGAGGGAAATCATTGTTAATTTCGATGCAAACTCAAGTGGTGTTATAATTTGGTGGACACTTGGTGATATATCACCAGTCTTTTGGTCACCAAGTTTTGTCACCAACTTGGTGGCAAGTTTGGCGATTTTTTTTTTTAAATCTGGTTTCAAATTGGCCATTGTTGGTGATACTTAGAGAGTTAACTATTAAATCACATTAAATTTTCCAATGATGGGAAAATAACATTAAATTGATGTAAAAGGAAGACATGTGATGCACAAATCAGCTCGTTTTTTCTCGTTTTATTTTAGCATAAATTAAATGAGCAAGATTGTACAATAAAGCTAACGTAAAATAAATAACAAAAATGCAAGAAAATGAAAAAGGAAACATTTTCAGTTATTGCCCTTTACCTGTTCACGGCAGTGCCAAAGAATTTTTTTTCGCGCAACACTGGAAAGTAAAACCCGGATTTTATGACATTTGCATTTTTGGGTTTTTTACTTTCTTTTACGAAGTAACGGTAGTATTGCATTCGCAAAAAAAAATTTCACCCATGAATTCGCCTTAATTTCCATATTGCTCTTTCCCGAATGAATATTGAATTTTTTTTTTCAATTCAACCACACGTGGATATATGCCTAAAAACGTACAAACACCTGAAATATCCATTTTGACGATCCTCAAATTAATTACATCGAGTTTTCTCGTGATGTCTGTATGTACGTATATGTGCGTATGTATCTCGATAACTCAAAAACGGTATGGCCCAGAAAGTTGAAATTCGGTACGTAGACTCCTGGCGGGGTCTAGTTGTGCACCTCCCCTTTTTTTTTGCATTCGGATGTTCCTAAGGGAAACTTTACACCTTTTTTGGGTTGTTGTTGTTAATTTTTATGCAAACTCAAGTGCTGCTATAATTCGCAAATACTTGGCAATATATCGCCAAGTTTTTGGTCGCCAAGTTTTTCGTCAACTTGGCGAGAAATTTGGCAGGATTTTTTTTTTTAATACGTTTCTATTTTGGCCACTATTGGCAAAATTTAGAGTTAACCATTGAATCACATTGAAATGGGAAAATTATTTTGTGTAAAACGTTTTTTTTTTTTTTGTTTCAGTTCGCAACAAACTTATGGTAAAAATATTTCAAGTTTCTTTGCTTACTCCAAGGCACTATTATCATTGAATTGGCGTAAATGGAAGTCATGTGATGCACACATCAGTTCGTTTTTTCTTTTAAAATATTTTAGGGCAGTTTCAAAGATTTTTAATTATTTTTTTCCCCAGATATTCAGACTTTTTTTCCATTTATATGCATATTTTTACATTTTAGGGCAATTTAAACATTTTAGAACACACTTTTCACACTCTACGATTGTTTCATATAGAATCATTTTTTTAAAGAAATTATTTGAATCTTTCTGCCTTTTAATTGTAACTCTGAATATCTACTATTGCTTGTATATCAGCAATATCAACAGAACTCATTTCAAGAACTGATTCATTGTTAAACCTTTATCACATTTCTTCTAAGTGGCAATATTCATTGAAAGGAACTGTTGATAACAAAAGGGAGCAGAACTTATTTTTAATCACTGTCAGTGGGGGGGGGGGTGAGAAAAGAGGGTCATCATTCATTTGTTTTAAAATGGTTTTATTTTGGATGACTGGACTTGACGCTTCTTTGACGTAATATTTCGAACTTTAATAAAAATTGTATCACAATTTATGATAATAAAAATATTTTTTAACGCAATTGTATGTAAATTAAGGAAATAAATAGTGTTTCAACTGAAACTTCAAGTTTAAATTTTAGAGAATTTCTTAATTTTTAAGTGCTTTTTTTTTGCAATTTTAGGGCTTTTTTTTTTTTTTTTGCATTTTTAAAGACCTTTCTTTGTTTTTTTATCGAGTTTTTATATCCTCAAAATCCAGAGCCTGCTGTAAACATTTGATGTCATGCCTTCTACAACATGCACTACTGGGGAGGGAATGTTTTAAATTCCATTACTTTTGGCGAATTTAGAACAAAACGCACAATTTAATTAATAAATTCACAACTCGAAATTGGCTATATTTACCCCAAGTAGAATAATTAACAATGATGCGATTTAAAGCATAACAATTGTAGTCTTTTAGCAGTAAAAAGATATTTTAAAATGAAAATAGCTGTTTTGTGCTATGTATGAAATTATGGATGGAAGCGAAAATTATAGAGTGAATACAGCTATACTGGAGTGGGACCATAAGAGCAGTGAATGCAAGTTTTTTCCTTTCTTCTTCTTTTTTGCATTTTTGTCGTCTAGTGTACTGCAGCTTTATTTCATACTAGTGGTAGCCGCACGTTTTTGCCCGTAATAGAAAAATTAAAAGGTCTTTTGGTTCGCCTGTATATTTACAAATAATGTATGGTGAATTTTCTCGCCAATTGGCTTGTGCCCATGTTATGGTTCCACGTTATGATAATTTCGTATCTCGCCAATTGGTTTGTGCGCATGTTACGGTTCCCCGTTATGATAATTTCGTAATTAACTCGTCCATCTTATGATATTTTTGATCTTAAAATTGGAATAGAAAAAGAACCACATCGAATTTTCGAAAAATCGCTCCGAGGTGCACACCTCCATGCTACAAACTAACTTTGTGCCACATTTTATGAAAATCGGCCGAACGGTCTAGGCGCTATGCGCGTCACAGACATCCAGACATCCTCCGGACACAGAAACTTTCAGCTTTATTATTAGAAAGATAAAGAAGCTTGCTTTAAGCTTTTATTGTGCATCCAACATTTATCCATCATAAGTATGGAATCAAGTACTCGTTTTTTTTTTTGTTTTTTTTTCCCCCAAATACGCTCAAAAACTGATTTTGGCAGTTATATTGTTTAGCGTACACAAAAGAAAAACGTTACCTATTTTATGAATATTATAAAATTTGTACACACTGCTAGTTTAAAAAACAATGCTCTGTAAAAGTTCCAAAATGCCAAAATTACAGTAAGTTGCAAATTCGTAATGAAAATCACAGAAGAATGTATGAAATGGAATCAACACCGGTATACTCGCTCTTAGAAACCTCTTCTAACCTAATGTCCAGTACACCGTTACCTTTGAATAGTCGGTAATTATTTAATAGGGGATTAAATTACGTGATATATTTTGCAGTTGACTTTCTGTGCAATATTCTGCACAAGAATTTCTCGTTTTTAGATCGGCAACACTCTCAAACTTGGAGTTGAGAGATTGGGATTGACACCAGGGGCAGCATTTCAGCATTTCATTTGGGGGGGTCGAGTTTCTTAAATATGTATTACAACAGTGCGGTCCCAAACACACATTAGCTAAGAGGAAGTGGTCATGAAATCGGTTTACTAAGAAAAAAAATAGCGTTTAAAAACAATTAAAATGTTGATTCACTTTTTAATAAGTTATCATACAAAACATCTCGATATTAAAGTTTTTATACCTTTTGGAAAAGTTTTATTGTATGATTTTGGAGTTCGGAAGAGCAGGGAATCGTGTTACTAATCTATCAGTGTCCAGTGTCGTGCTGTTTTGCCAGTACAGCTAAATAGAAAAGTTTTTTTTTTTTTTTTTTTTTTGCCCATTGTGCTTCAAAAATAATTCTCTAACCTCCTGAGACATAAAAAAAAACTTTCTCTACTAGCACTAGCTGAGCTGATTAGAATAGTAAAAAAATAATTGAAGTAATAAAGTTATGTATGAAAACACTTTATATATCTTGTTCTTCAAAATCACCCAGGAAACTTCAAAAATTGTGAGGGGCTTAATTTTTCATCATTGAATAATCTAGTCTCGTCGGCGCTCTCAGCTTCAATGAGATGTCATCTGCCTCCAGCTCTGTTATTCACGATTCCAGACTGATGATGAGTCCATAACAAAGACGAAACTGCAGTCTCTGGATGCGATAACCGGTCTGTCAGTTTATTGCTTGTAATTTTTCTTGCCTCATGCTAAAAATTTTACTCATAATTGAAATATTTCACTTTTTGTTTTCAAAATCCAATGCAGATAATTTGGAGCCAACCATACAGAAAAATAATTATCATCAAATCTTGTGTTAATTTCATACGAAACTGAATCTATTACTTCATACAAGTATTAAAAAATCAATGTTTGACTTCACATCGTCATGTGAATTTTTATCACTTTTTTTTTTTTTTTTTTTTTTTTTTTATGATTGAACTGTGGTTTGAATAGTCAGAAAATTAAGGGTAGCGGATTGAAGATGTTTGATATGGTGAAATTTTTTTAAACTTTCCTCAATACAAACAAATTGAATAAAAATTCAAACGAAGTCATACATGCTAAAGGCATGAGCTTTTCCACCACTGAAGGACTCGTTTTGCAATTATTCTTCCAGCCGTCAAATCACTGCTTAGAAGTTACGGACATATGTTTTTATGGTTTTAACTCTTGAAGACCATCTTGTGTCACTTCGAGACTGATAGATCCCCATAAAAGGCATTTGTTGATATGTTTTTATTTTAAATTCAATAACCACATGCATTTTTAAGAAGTTTCTATGAAAGCATATGATGCATGAGCAGCTGAAACGTGTTTCTAGCAGAAGAAAGCGATGAACACTCATTAAATAAATATATAGTTTAAAAATGAGCGTAAAAGTGAATGTAAAATATCAAGGAATTTTCCTGTGAAAACCATGTAGCCACACACTTTGCACGAGCCTCTCATACTGGACATACCACCGATACACTGGGCACACAAGTATAAAATATTTAGTCTATATGAGGAAATGTCTTTTTTAGTCAAAATTAACCATGGTTCTCTATCAGTATTCTGTGTTCTAAAAAGGGCGGAAAATACTTCATTAATTTCTAAGTCATCATCCAAATAACGAAAAACACTTTTTCAAGTTTCATCAAATAGTTACTGAGAACCAGTGCGTTTTTTTAGTGAACATTGATTACCGACTTACCTAAATTAAACTCACCCATTTTCTATCATTCTGCTAAAAACATTTGGAGGTGCGACCGCCCCCTCTTGACCCCCCTATTTGCCGCCCCTGATTGACACGCTTTTCCAATCCTTTTAATCTCGTCGCAAAGATGACTTTTACTTACTGATTTGCTTTTAATATCCAATCTTTTATGCAATACCATTGCAAATGCTAATAATATGCTTTTTTTTACCATTTGGAGAGCATTATGCAATGCATGTTGTATGATTTTTTTTTTTTTTTTCTTAGCTGAAACATTTATTCCAAAATGTACGTTCAGCATTCCAGACACATCATAACTTCTTTAGTTTTCACCTACAAACTTGAAATTTTGTTTATAGAATATTCTCTGCCATGGTACTCTGTATACCAAATAAAAACATTTTTTGGTTAATAATTTCATAATTTCTACTGAAGGGGGAAAAATTTTAAACACTAGAATCGTGTGCTCACGCTAACACTTAAAAGAAACATAGTAGATAAATATTGAATAGAAATCTTTCGTAACTTCTGCCCTCATTAAAACACTAGTTAAAATAGAGAAAGATGGAAAAGATAATACTAATGTAAATTTGTCATTGGGCAATTTTATCTCCCTTCTGCGACTTCTTACTCCAAACATTTCTTCTAGCTAGGCTTTTCTCTCGGAGTTAGATTTTGGATCAAACGCTACAGATTCCATAGTAATTGCTAAATGCATAGCAACCAAGGACTCCCTGAACAAAAACTTTTCGGAGGGCAGAAATTCTCAGTTTGTCGAACGGAACTCCGAACTTGGCCGAAGGGTAGAACTTTGCCGAATGGAATTCAAATTTTAGCGAATGGTACTTTAAGTTTCCCCGAATGATGAAAATTTTGCCGATTGGAGTTGTTTTTACTAGTCAAAACTACTACTTTTAGACACTGAAATTAATAGAATGAGCAAAAACAAAAAATAACATTGAGCGAAAAAAATCTTTTATTTTCAAAACGTTTAATTTTTAATTATTTTTTTTAAATGTCCGATTTTTTTTAACAAGGCGTGGGTTTTATGACGTCACACGTGATGAACTTTGTTTCGTACTCCACTGGCGCTAAAAGTTTACGCTTGCTGTCTACCGCGTATCCAGGTTGCGATAATTCGGAAGTGAATTAAATATTGCGCTCTACGCTTGCTGCCAACCGTATCGTTGCCAGTATGTGTGAGTAAAGATGCGAATTAAACACTACGATCGGCGATAATGGCATCAGTGAATGGCATTTCATCACTTGTGATGAAATGTGCAGAAGCGTTAAAAAAAAAAGAAAAAAAATTAATCTTCGCTCCGATTAAAATAATTTAAAAAAAAAATATTTAACTTTGTCAAATTATTTAAAACGAGCTGATGTGTGCATCACATGACTTCCTTTTACTCCAATTTAATGTCATTTCCCCATTATCGGAAATTTAAATGTGATTTAATTGTTTACTCTCTAAATATCACCAACAGTGGCCAAACTGAAACCAAATTAAAAAAAAATTGGAAAAAAATCTCCAAATTTGTCGCTAAGTTGGCGACAAAACTTGGCAACCAAAAGACTGGCGATAGATCGCCAAGTGTCCAGCAAATGATAACACAACTTGAGTTTACATCGAAATTAACAATGATTTCCCCCCAAAAATGGGCAAAAGACCCCCTTAGGAACATCCGAATGCAACCAAAAGGAAAGGTGCACAGCTAGACCCCACTAGGAGTCCACGTACCAAATTTCAAATTTCTAGGACATACCGTTTTTTTGAGTTTTGCGAGATACATACACACATACGCACAAACATACGTACGAGAAAATTCGTTGTAATTAACTCGGGGGTCGCCAAAATGGATATTTCTGGTGCCTGTACGTTCCTAGGCACATATCCACGTGTGGTCGGGTTGGAAAATAAACTCAACATTCATTCAGGGGTGAGCAAAATGAAAATTAAGGCCGATTTTTGAGTGAATTTTTTTTTTGCGAATACAATACTTTCTTTTTTAGTAAAAGGAAGTAAAAATGGTCAAATACTCTGTTTTTAAGCATGTTCTGACAGAAAACGACTCCATTGTCAGACAAAATTTGCAGTATTATTAAATTTTTCAAGGTCAATGTGATCGGCCGTAACCTCCCATCGGGATGCCCATGATAGCAACTGATAGTATTTTAATATTACGCCGTGGGTCTCTTTTCACCCGTTCCCCAAGTTCCACAAATACCAAAAGTTTCTCATGTCAGATCTCCGACATTTAATCAATTTCTCCAGCAATCTTTTATGAAACGTGACTTCGCACTCAACTTTCCTGAGCAAACATTCCTGTTTACTTAATAATCTATGACGATGTGCGTGAGTGTACTAGTATAGCATCGACTCTCGTGAGAATTTCTTTTTATTTCTGAAGTTGCAAGGAAAAGTAAGTTTAGGTTTATGACATTTAGTAAATCCCATTTGAGCTTTGCTTCCATCTTTTACATCTCCCGTAAAAACTTTTCTCTCCAAAGGATGTTAACGTAAAGCCTCTTTAGCAGCTGCATTTCTGAACCAAAGAAAAAAAAAATCTAGAGACAATGCAACTTGAGTATAATTTTTCTCAACTCCTGTGAGCAGCAATATTAGAATGAAATAGCTCTACATGTTGTGCATTGGGGTTTTTACAGAACAAAATTTTTAAAACCAAGGACATAATTCCCTGAAATGTCGAGACAATGGGATTGTTTCCTTCAGTCAAAAGTAGTACTTTTGGCACTGAAATTGATAGAATAAGCAAAAAAAAAAAAAAAAAAACATGGACTCAATACTTTCATTTTCCCAACAGTTATTTTTTAATTATTTTTTTAAAATGTCCGATTCTTCAAACAAGGCGTGGTCTTTATGACGCCACAAATGATGATGCACTATGGCATATCTTTCTACCGCATTTCCACGTTATGATAATCAAGAAGCGATATTAGAAATGCGCTCTACGCTTTCCATCAACCCTATCGTTGCCAATACACGTGAGTAAAGATGCGAATTAAATATTTTGGACCGTGAATGGCAACGCTGAATTTCATTTCATCATTTGTGATGTCATCGACAGAACGTTAAACGATAAAAGAGCACCAATTTAAGTATTTTGTTAATATAAAAAACTTAAAGAAATTATTTTAAAATGGTCAGATTCTATGTTTTTAAGCATGCTCTTTCAGAAAAAAAATACTTTTAAAATTTTGGAAACGACCCCATTGTATATACTGGCGTAGCTATAAATTTCTCAAGGGGGTAGTCCTTCCAAAATCAGCCAAATCTGATAATTGGGAACATTAATTGAAGCAAAGATAACTTGATTATATACGTTAAATTGATTAGATCATGATAAAATATTCCAAGCACAATGCAATAACTTTAACTTTAGTTAGTGTAGCTTGTATGCAGTTCTTTATGCGAGGGTAAAAAAAAACTGCTGCTAATAGTAGGGGTTCGAAACATTGAGAAAATTTTGATGATCCAAAATGGTAATATTCAAACTGCAAAATATTTTGCTGTAATGATTTTATCAGATTATTAACCGAGTTATTTTGGTTTTGCGATAGAGCAAATTCTGAACTGTAGTTTACCAAGTAGTGCTTTTTTTAATCACATACTTTTTAGAATACCATTTTTCAGAATTTCCTTCAACTGTACAAAATTGCTAGTTAATTTGTGAAAAACTGTTTGACATCGTATTATTGTTGATTATCACTGATTCTGACACACAGATTGCATTTTTCTACAGTACGAGATTTTGTTTTAGTAACTAGAAGTTTAGAATTTTATTTTTCGAGAGTCAATAAGCATAAATTAAATGGCGTGAATAGTTTATCATAAGGGTCATTCCAGGGAAAACGGGCATTTTGTCCCGCACTTGACGCCTCATATATTTCATTAAAAATAATACTTTAAAATATTAATGAATATTTTTTTTATGCTTAACAAGTTACAAACCTATGTGGGATTTCTTAAGCGAAAAATTTCGTCATTAACCTTCAAAATTATTACTTTTTATTGAAATATCTAAACCGTCATGTGCGGGACAAAAAGTTGACTTTTTTGTGGAATGGCCCATAACCGAAAATAATTGAAGATGAGTTTACCAACAAACTGATAGCTAAAATTTAAGGGCTAAATTAATTTTTTCTTCCAGTTTGTTGGGAAACTCAGCTTCAATGAAGGAACATTGTACTAGTTAAGATAAATAAATGCCTTTGTGCAGAAAAGTAGCGTAAGAAATAAACAACGTCAAAAAAGCACAAATTCGTAGATAACTGCAGACACGTGTTTTGGCGTTACAGGGAACGCCTTAAGAAATAAACAACGTCAAAAAAGCACAAGTTCGCAGATAACTGCAGACACGTGTTTCGGCGTTACAGGGAACGCCATATTGAAAAAAAAATCTTTAAAGGCGTTCCCTGTAACGCCGAAACACGTGTCTGCAGTTATTTGCGAATTCGTGCTTTTTTGACGTTGTTTATTTCTTACTCTATTGTACCAGTTGTTGGCTGATCGTCAACATTCCTACTGAATAGCTCATTTCTTAAAAAGAAAAGTAGCTTCGGTTGGGGTAAGTGAGACCCCTTTTGAGGACAGTTCGTTTTCGAAACCTTATACAATGATTTTGAAAAAATAAAATAATAAAATTCGTGTCTTATTTTATCTTGGACGATATTAACACTCCGTCGGGTGCATCTGATCTATTAGGCACACCTCGAATTCTTTAGTTAGCCACGCGCCCTCAATAGCTTATGGAAAAATGTATATTCATTTTCTCAAATAAACTTGTTGCATTCGAAAATCATGAAAAACTTTTATTTCTCTTCTTTGGTGTTTGTAGTTGACATTTTTTTCGTAAGAAAATGTGAACATGCGTAGAAAAGATCAGTAGATCAAAGTGTGCTTCCCAGGCTCAATGCGCCCGATCATGTTCTACAACATATTGCGCCCGACGGAGTGTTAATGGAGAAAAGTTTATCATTATTTTCTAAAATAACGCTTTAAGTATTCTTAAAAATTTATTGAAAAAAAAAATCAGATGGGTGTCTCACTTACTCCGTAATAAGGGGTAAGTAGGCCACCGCCGCTTTATTTAAATTTAAATCAAGCATATCTAAAAGAAAGGTTTAGAAGGGTTTACTTGATAAAGTATGTAAATTTTTATATGAAATTCTTTTTCGTAAACGCGTCTATTTACGAGATATTTACTGTCTTTTGAACCTGTATGACGAAAAATTTTAAAACAAAACAATTGTGCCTGTAAGTCGATCATCATACTGAACCCTAAACTTCATCTTCAGCAATAATTCCAAGATCATATGCAACAGGCCAATAAAAAGTCCCTATTTCTATTCGTTCTTCCAATTCATTTTTTTTTTTAAATTTGTATCACCAATATCCAACATTAGATCTACATAATACTTCAAGTTTTACTTTGATGTAAGTTTCTCAAATACATAACAACCGGCTTTATCAGTTTTTGTAGCTTAACTATCAATTCCTACTAGGTCATGATAGTTGTCATGTATTTCACGAATATAAATGCTTCATCAGAATTGCTTTTAATTTTAAAATCCTCACTATTATAGGGGGACCCCCTAACCCCATAGTGAGGGGACCCACTTACCCGCTTACCCCTTATAGCGAAAATTTAGGATTAGTAAGTGGGATCCATACTCTAAAACAGTTATCAATAATATTTCATGCAAAAACTCTTGTTTCAGTATGCACTTTATGTTAAATTGTACATGAAAAATTAATGATTATTAAAAAAAAATAATCAAAACTAACAAGGAAATACTCTTCTGGAAAATGTTGCTGGAACTCGTAAAAAAATTATTTTTCAGAATTTTTTTTTTTTTTTTAAAGTAATTGTTATGACCTAGAAAAAATTTCCACGAAAATCGAACACATGCAAAACCAATCACTGTGATAAGATCCGTGTAAAAAAGTTTTAAAACCATATCCATATTTCGGTTTTAGGGGGGGGGGACCCATTATCCCAGTGACCCACTTCCCCCAACCAACCCTATTTGAAATAGCAATAATTCTGCTAGTATAGCATCCCGTTGATGTTTTTTTTTTTTTTTTGGTATCAAAAGGGCTGCAATGGGTCGAACAGGACCAGCCCAAACTTAAAATTTTTAGGAGGGAGGAAGTTCTTAATTTGGTGACTGGAATTACAAATTTTGCCGAATGACAAAATATGGTATATTCAGTATCCTTGCCTTGCCTTCAATCTTCGAGTTGAACCGAACCATTGCTTCGGTCACTCGACTGGTCAATGCTAATTCTATATTAGCTACTAGTTTGTTTGGCACTCTTGGCTTCCTTAAGAGGTTTTCCACCTCCAGCTCAGTCAATTCTTATGCCGGGCTGATGGTTGCTAATAAGCACAAAACTGCATATCTCGACTGGAATAACTCACTAGTGAGCTGGTGGTGTATTTCATGACAAAATATGGGTTTGCACATCTTAGTGTATCTAAGTAAAATTCACGTTCAGGCATTTGAAATTTGCTGTTCTCCAAATTTGCTGAATCGTCGGACAAAATTTGCCGAATGAGGAATTTTTTGGATCGTCACACTAATCTCCCATGACCTCTCATCCAGGCGCCCCGGCAGACGACCTGCGTTTTATTAGTGGTGCTAACTGCCATGACGTCACAATTTGTCGATCGTATCAAATCAGACCTCTAACAGCTCTAGTATCACACAGTCCATAAAAATTGTGCTACACTTTTTTTTTTCAACAAATTAACCCTCATCCTTTCTGTATCATAAAGTGTTATGCTTCACTTCACCCCCCCTCCCTTGTCCCCCGTCACGCGCTTTTTCATAAACATATTTTTTTTTAAACTGTGAGACGCCACACTTCTTGTTCCCCCTTCCTTCCCCTTGTCACAAACTGTCACAACTTCACAAACCTCTCCCCTCCCTCAACACGTGACGTCATCGGCCCCTAACTGTTTTCTAAAAGTGACATAACTGCGTCAAATACAGAACTCTGCTCAGTTTTTCCCGAATGCTCACAGGCCAGCACTTCCTGTCCGTTAACAGGTAATACACGTTTCGCACTAGCATAATCTGTTTTTAGTTTGGACACGTTCAACCTGTAGGTTGACACGGACTAAGCATGATTTAGGGGTGACGGGACGGAACTTTGATCATTTGGGGAGGCCAAAACACTTATGTATTAGCTACGCTGTTTAAAAATTAATTAAACTTTTATGGCAAATAGTACTGTAAAATGGAATACTTACAGTACAAAAGAAAATTACAGTAAATTGTACCAAAAAAAAAAAAGATTGCAGTGCCAATTGATACACCACGTGACTAGTACGAAGCACATAACACCGTAATTCCCCTCACTTGATGTGTTCCAATTGGGGGATATGAAGAATCAAAGATTTTTTTTTAATGTTTGAGGGCTGTGAAATTACAAAACGTTTTGTAATTCGACTTTATTTGAAATAAAGTATGATTATTTTTTCCCAAGTATCTCCCCCTTTTAAGTATCTCTTTCGCTCAAGGACGAGAGACGGTAATTCCCAAATTTTGCCGAAAGATAAAATACGACCTGGCACGCATACCTACATCTAATGAGAAGCGACTAGGAATCATTTTAAAATATGCAATATTTTCTCTAAATTTGCCTAATCAAGGAAATTTTTGAGAGGTCACACAATGACCTCCCATCGGGGCGTTACTGCTTGCCCTTAGCTGAGCTAAAAAGAAATCGCGAAAACCGTTTATGCGTTGGTTCAAGATTTGGCGACGATTCATTTATGTTCCATTCTCCAGACAATGGTTATGGGCAGGTATAGAGCAGTAAGTACATACTGCTGATTACCTGCATAATGTAGCGATAATATCAGTTACTGCTAATCACCACTGATGAAAAAAATGCTTTTATTTAGCGCTAACCAAATAAACATGTTTGCACCATAAAACTAAAGAAGCATAGATTTGAAAAATTCCAAAAAAAAAAAAAAAAAGAAAAGAAAAGAAAATGGAAAAAATTGCAGTTACTGCCATTTACCTTCCCACGGCAGAACGATCATAGGCAAAAAATTTCATGAAAAATCAAAAAATTTGCAGTTACTGCCGTTTGCCAGCCCACGGGAGAAAGTTTTCGTTCTTCCGTGTGCAGGTAAAGGAAGTAAGTGCATTCTGCCAATTACCTGCAAAATGTAGCGACAAAAGCAGTTACTGCCGTTTACCAGACCACGGGAGAAAGTTTTCGTTCTTCCGTGGGCAGGTAAAGAGCAGTATGTACATTAGGGTGGTCCTTATTTTCGAAGTTGTAGATATTTTACACGACGCCCCCTCAATTTGTTCCATCATACAAATAAATGATCCACGCAATATTTTAAGTCATCCATGTATATTAACACGTGCCCCTAGGGCCCCCTTTTTTGAGTTTCGAAGAAAAAAATGCGGATTTTCTCATTTTTATGTAAAAATATTCCTAGATTTCATATTTAAAGTAATTTTGAACCTCAACAGATGTTGCTACTTCCAGACCAACCATTCTCTCACTTTTATTCTGTAAAATTGTACATATTACATAGGGTACATGTACACCAATGGCCTTGGGACAGGCATACCGCTATTCGTGCTCGTTTCAAACCGAGCGGCAGAGGAACATTTCTTTCCACCAAGATGGACACAAGGGATTCTAAAGGCCATTAATGAATGGCCTAGACCATTAATGAATGATTTTTGACAATAACAAATTGCCTCCTGCAGGCTTTGGGGGTGTTGATTTAGAAAATTGTCTGTGTATGTAATAGGTGTAGCAAATAGGGTCACTAGGTTTCCATGCTATAAATATAATTAATGACAATTATATTTTAATTCGCTGTTCTTTAGTTATATACTTAAATGTTTATGCATTCTTATAATTTAAATCTTGAAAAATCCTCGATTACCCTACCATAAAAATCAACTGTATTTTTCATATCTAAAATATAAATTTAAAAAAAAAATTCCAGATCGGAATAATGTAAAAATCTATACTTTAAACTGTCTTCTATTTCAGTACATAATCCTTTATTATCATCAAATTCCTCTTGCAATTCACAAGATTTAGAAACCGAAATGGGTATCTATCCTAACCTGTTGAACCTTTTTTTTTTTTTCTGGTCTATCACAACGCAAAAAAGCTTGACAACTATTGATATCTGCTCGCATTTCATCAGTGTTAGACAAATGCCATATTAGGGACAAAGATGCTGCTCATTTATTAACAGCCTATGTAGATGCAGTAAATTTAAATCCAAATAAACTTATGATCAATCGTACATCCCTTACGAGAGCAAGAGAAAATCTTCGAGAGGTGAAATCAAATTTCATGAATTTAAATTTAGATTTTTTAGTTATTCCCTGGGATACAAAGCTACATCCAGATGTAACTGAAAAAAAAAAAAAACGCCGATAGGCTTACCATGATAGCTTCAGGTCCCAGTATTGAACAGCTACTCAGAATTTCTGAGATATTTCTTCGGTTGTATATGATATCTTAGATGATTGTTCTTTATTGCTAACTGTTTAAGCTGTAGTGTTTTATACAGCGGCTTATAATACCGGCCGTATAAATTGTGCATGTAATTTTTTAGAGCAAAAGCTGAACGGTGATATATTGCATTTGTATTGTTATCATCACGCACTTGAAATCGTACTGCAGAGTGTCTTTGAAGAAGTTCTTGCCTTTCTTAGTTCTAGACTCGATATTCCATTATTTAAGCGCTTCAAAATTCAAAAAGTACACATACCACTTAAATTCTAAAAGAAGAATTTGATGACATATTATTGTTCGTAGAAAGTGGAATTAAGAAATATTACAGAGAATTCTCATAACGTGTAATAATATTTCTTGGTGAACTCCTCCCTCCTACAGGGATATGTTTTCGGCAACCTGGAGCTTATCTGTGAGCCAGATGGGTGGCAAAAGGAATTTATTGTTTGAATATTTATATATTTAGGAAACAATTTAAATTGAACTTACATGAAGAGAATGCCCGTAAATGCTGTTTTACAGTTGAATGTTGTATGAAGATATAGTTTTTCGCAGCAACCCATTCTAGGCCTTTTAAATTAATATAAAGTCTAGTGTCTAAAAAACCTGAAGCGTACAAAATGATGACTAACATGCAGTAGAAGCAGTGATTGAAAAATTCATAAATCACTTATGGTACTTAGGGGATGAACTAGTAGCTTTGTCCGTATTGGATGAAGGGATTAACTTTGAAGATTAGGAAAAGTCTACTTCAAAAAAATGCTTGCTGAATAGGAAGATGTGTCTGATGACTGTATGATAAATCTCAGATAACAGTAGCTGATTTGGAATACTTTCTTAGTAAAGATCTTCCTCTTTATAGAATCAATTACAAGTCAATAAAATTGTTTGATAAGTTACAAACACCAAAAGATGTTTTCCTATTTGATCCTGATTCATGGCAAAATGAAGGAAGCTATTTAAAGGGAAGAGATATCGTTAAAATGCTGAAAGTTTTGAATGATACACCTGAAAGAGGAGCACAATTGATCGAAGAATTTCACAATCAATTTACCAAATATGAGTCACAAAAGTAATTTAGTATTTTACAGACAGTACAAGACTATCGGGGAAAAAAATGAACACGATTGAGATACATTGAGAAAAGCGTACGATTAAGTTAAAGTTTCTAAAGCACTATTTCATTCTTATTCAATGTAAAATCTTTAGACGATATGAAGTAATTAAAAAGATTAATTTTAGTGCTGCCTCGCTGTAAAAATATTTTTCAAACTTAGGAGAAACGATGTACGGGGTCTGAAGTAAAAACTTGAAGATTTGTATGAAAATTATCAAAAGTGTTAAAGTTCAACGTCCTAGGGGCGCGTGTTATTATTGACCGATCGAGTTCAAATTTTGCACCGATTACTTTTTATTATAGTGTCACAAAACTAGGGGGCGTCACTTGTTGAATTCCGAAAAAAAAATTTCCCATATAAATAGGACCACCCTAATGTACATACTGCCGACTTCCCGCAAAATGTTGCTAAAAAAGCAGTTACTGCTAATTACCACTGATAAAAAAAATGCTTTTTTTTCTGCGGCAGCCAAATAAAAGTGTTTGTACCATAAAACTATAGTAATAAAGATTTCAAAAATGCAAAAAAAAAAAAAAAGAAAATCGAAAAATCTGCAGTTACTGCCGTTTACCTGCACACGGGAGTGTTGTACCTTGACCATGGTGTACCATGCGCCATGCACTCGAATCAGCTAGCGCTTTTACCTAGAGAGGAATCACGGTACTATGTCAGCCATGACAGTCTCTCCACCTGCCAGAGTGAGTTGTAGGTTGAAACTCCAGCTTTTATATGGACAGTGATTGTTTTGTGATTTGTGCAAACAAAAGTAAATAATTCCAGTGTTACTGAAATGAAATTGGACTGTTAAAGACTAATGTTACCAACTGATTGACCATTATATTTATTGCCTATCTCTCGGTAAGGGTATTCAGCATTTAGTCATTACTTTTTACGTAACTGTTAGGTTAGGGTAGCTACTTTTGTATAAACATGTACCTTCGTGTACCTTGAAACCAAGCTCCATTTTGTACCTTGAACAACTGGATCAAGGTACAATAAGTTGTAGTGTTTTTTTTAGGTCGGATTTCATCATGCCTCGAAGTAAAACTGGAATCAAGAGGGATCCAGTAGATGTTGAAGCATTGCAAAATGCTATTGAAGCAGTAAAAAGTAATGATCCTGAAAAAAAAAATGACTTTTAGAGAGGCCGAAAAAGTATTCAAAGTGAGCAGGTCAACCATTACTAGGCCTTTAAGAAAGTTGAATGAAAGTGGGTCCAATACACTTGAATACAATGTAAGTAATGCAGTTAAGCAAGTACAAGAGGTCTGTCTCAAGGTACACGAGCATCATGTACCATGGACCAAACTACATAAAATTTGTGAAAAATATACAAAAATAGAAAAATATTTTTTTATAATCCGAAATATTTTTTTTACTTATGCGAAAAAGGCTTGATTTAATAACTTAGTTTTAATAACTTAAATCCATAAAAATCGCGCACTTTTTTTGAAAACCAACAAGGTGCAACAGTCTCCCCTACAGTTTTGAGAGCATATGCTCTGCGAGTTTACGAGCCGAAATGGCTAAAAGCTACAATGAATTGTATATAATACTTGTAATATAACTGTAAACTCAACCTAGATTTACGTAAATAAACAGCAATGCGATATCGAAGCTCATCGTTGTCCCTGACACTTGATATGATCACAGAAAAGTGATACAAAAGAATGCACGATGCTCCAATGATAGGAAAAACAGCAACGAAAGGAATTGCAGTCCCATTGAATTGCTTTTCACTATAGCTTCTTGCTTTTAGATCTCTAACCTCCCCCTCCCTCATCAACATCTTTTACCATGTTCATCTGGTTGAAATATACAGTCGAACCTCCATGTATCGAACTTCCACATATCGAAATATTCTATAAATCGAAATCTCAGCAAATTTCTATGTTCATTAGATAGAAAAATTGTTTCTATACATCGAAAAATTCTCTATATATCGATTTTTTTTCGAGACATTCGTAGATTTTTTTTCTTCTTAGACTGTTTGTCTCATGAAAAATAAAGGTTAGGGGAGAAAATTATGTTCGCTAAAGGTTGCTACGAAACTCATAAGGAATCTGGGGATGAGGGGTGTGTAGATAGGTCGTTGTTTCGTTCTAAAATTCTTAAATTTCCTCAAGTTTATTTCAAAAATCTTAGTTGTAACCAGTAACATTGTTTCAAGTCATCCCTTTTGTCTGTTGATTATCGTTCCTAGTCGTTTTAGCTGCAGTAATAATCATTCAAGTTAAGTAGATTATTTTTTACTTTTCTCTCGATTTGTCAAAATGAAAATCCCCTAATGTTGCAGATCAAGTTGAATTGCAGAAGAATGAAGATGTATGAAGTCGCAAAAATGTAATTTCTGTTATTTTTTTAATTATTAACTTTCATTTAATCCGATGCTCGTATAAATTAGAAATGAGGTTTCATAAAAATTAGCTTTAATTTTAATGTTTTAAGAGATTTTTTGGATTAAATAAGATCGTTTCTACATATCGAATTTTTTTCCAGCAATTTGCTACTTCGATATATGGAGGTCCGACTGTAACTGTATTCTACAATAACGGTTTGTCAGATCTCCCCTCCGCTTCAATGTTATGTACAATTTTCGGCAGCAGTACTCATGGCTCTCACATTAGGTTCGCGGAAATGGATCCATTTATCTGATATGCGGTACGCGGAAGAGAGACGACATATTCTAGATGAAGTTGAGAATTGTTTGGATGTTCGCAGAAGTTACACAATAAATGTTCTAGAGTCGATGAAGACTGAGTTATTCCTGGAAATACGACGTGGTATATTAATAGTTTCTATTAAAAGTTGTCCCTGTATAATGTACTACATTCAATTTTCAGGTATTTAAATAGGCTGTGCAAATTAAAAAGCAACAATAAATTTATTAATAAATAATGTATTCGTTTTTATTATTAGCAGTAAAATATTTACTGCAGAATATGATTTTTCTCCAATAAGCTTAAGGAGCTAGTATATTTTTTTTCATTGAAGTATATTTCAATTTAAAATTCCAAATTGTTTTTTTCTACTCAAATCAAGGCTCAAAGAACATGTCAGGGAAATATCTGGATTGTATCTTATTTACACAATTAAAAACGAGCTGATGTGTGCCTCACACGACTTCCTTTTTCTCCAATTTAATGTCACTTTCCGATTATTGGCAATTTTAATGTGATTCAATAGTTTACTCTCTAAATATCACCAACAACGGCCAAATTGAAACCAGATTTTTAAAAAAAAAATCACCGAATTTGTTGCTAAGTTGGCGACAAAACTTGGTGACCAAAAGATTGACGATATATCGCCAAGTGTCCGCCAAATTGTAACACCACTTGAATTTGCATCGAAATTAACAATGATTTCCCCTCAAAAAGGGGCAAAAGACTCCCTTAGAAGCACGCAAATGCAACCAAAAGGGGAGGTACACAACTAGATCCCACTAGGAGTCTACGTACCAAACTTCAACTTTCTAAAACATACCGTTCTTGAGTTATGCGACATACATGCGCACATATGCAGATCTGCACATACGCATATCCGCACATACATACATACCTACATACAGACGTCACGAGAAAACTCGTTGTAACTAACTCGGGAAAGTCAAAATGGATATTTCGCGTGTCTGTACGTTCTTAGGCACTTATCTGCGTGTGGTCGAGTTGAAAAAAAAAAAAAAAAAACCTCAGCATTCATTCGGGGGTGAGCAAAATGGAAATTAGGATCGATTTTTGAGTGAAAATTTTTTCGCGAATACAATACTTCCTTTTTTGTGAAAGGAAGTAAAAAAAAGAAGTAAAAATAGAAAGTAGCGTGGTTTATGAGACCTCACGTCCCCTGTTATGCCCTACCTTCTCACCAGCTCTTTAATGGATTAAGAACAATAGAAACTCAATCAACATTATTGTTACAACTCCTAAATTAACTTCAGCGTAGGAATTCTTAACAAATGCTGGGCCAATTCTAAGAAAAACGCAGCGAATTAATTTCCAATATTTACAAATAATAATTTTGAAATTGCTATCAAATTCAGCAGAGAAAGTAGGCTTGCGCCAATAAGCTAATTGGCAGATTACCGATTATTGATTAATGGGTGATGATTGACCGATGAATCCGCCAAGCAGATTAACGATCACAATAATTCTTTGTAATCTTACCAATTTTCCCATCATATTATTTCTCACAATTTCTACTTAAAAAATATAGTTAATAGTTTATTTCTGAGAGACGATTTATTTTTCTCCAATTTCCTAATTTTCACGGAATAATTTTAAAGCTTCATTCAGTTTCGTTGAGGTAATTTTCAGTTTGCTGTGAGCAAAATTAAATTACTTTAACTAGATATAAAAAGTCAAAATTATTAGGAGGTAGCCTGTGGTCAGCAAGCTAATTTAGGAGCACTTTTAATTAAAATTTATTTTTCAATTAATAATAGCCATTTAATCCAAGGCTTTTATTTTTTACTTCCTTTTACAAAAAAAGGAAGTATTGTATTCGCGAAAAAAATTTCACTCAAAAATCGGCCTTAATTTCTATTTTGCTCACCCCCGAATGAATGTTGCTTTTTTTTTCCACACGACGTGGGTATATATCTAGGAACGTAAAGACACCAGAAATATCCATTTTGACGATCCCCGAGTTAATTTCAACGATTTTTCTCGTGACGTCTGTGTGTACGTATGTATGTGCGTATGTGTGTATGTATCTCGCATAACTCAAAAACGGTATGTCCTA
Organism: Uloborus diversus; assembly: GCF_026930045.1. NCBI lineage: Eukaryota > Metazoa > Arthropoda > Arachnida > Araneae > Uloboridae > Uloborus > Uloborus diversus. Next base: position 162,347,508 of record NC_072737.1, on the reverse strand, counting down.
GAAAGTTTAAATTTGGTACGTGGACTCCTAGTGGGGTCTAGTTGTGCACCTTCCCTTTTGGTTGCATTCGGATGTTCCTAAGGGGGTCTTTTGTCCCTTTTTTGGGGGGAAATAATTGTTAATTTCGATGTTAACTCAAGTGGTGTTATAATTTGGCGGACACTTGGCAATATATCGCCAATCTTTCGGTCGCCGTTTTTTCGCCAACTTGGCGACAAATTTGACGAGGTTTTTTTTTTAAATTTTGGTTTTGATTTGGCCACTGTTGGTGACATTTAGAGAGTAAACTATTGAATCACATTAAAGCTGCCAATAATGGGAAAGTGACAAATTGGAGTAAAAGGAAGTCATGTGATGCATACATCAGCTCGTTTATTATAATTATAACGTTATCTAAAAGCAATATATGCTAATAAAGGCAAGTATCTACGCATGAAAAAGGTTGCAATGTTGTATACATGTGTATATTTATTCAAAGCAAAAAAAAAAAAAAATAAATAAATAAATAAATGAATGAAGAATAACATTACTTCAACGATCAGCTTGTTAAAAGTAATAATAATAAAGTATATACATAATTTGTTTAAATAGGTAAATAATATTTAATAATAATAAAATTTTTACTGATTCAAAAATTAATAATTTAAAGAGTAAGTTGAAAAATATGTGATATCATCATAGTATAGATAAAAGGAGCAAAATAACTGAAAAAAAAAGATGGAACTTTATGTTTGATTTCAAAAAAAAAGAAAGAATTTTCAATATAATAACATTGAAAATGTTGACTAAATTACTTTACACTGAAATATGCAAAATTTAAATGTTATTAATGTCTTATGTTAAGTTAAATGAATGTCATAAATATCATATATGTGTGACGGAACACTAAAACATCAATTTAAATTGCAAACTATATTATTAGCATACCAGAAATTATGGCAAATAGTATGAAGAAAGAAAAATCCATGACGACAAAAATAGGAAAAGTTATTATTTTTTTAAAAAAATTTAAAGCATTTCGCCTCAATGGAGTTTACTGTTTTGGTAAGACCAATAATAGCGCATGATAAGGGCAAAAAAAAAAAAAAAAATCAATGTGTTGTTCGCGCAAGGAGTTATGACAGTTTGAATATCTGTAAAATGTGTCATTTTCGCTATTTCGGCCTAATGTAACTAAAAGCACATTAAACTTGCTTCAGTTAATTATGCATTTTTTCAAAGTGCACATACTTACCTTGAAAGCGACAGTACTTATGCCGTGGCAACTGAAAGGTGCAATCTGTTTTTTGACCAAAAAAATGCTACAAAACGTCAGAAATGCCACTTTTTTGTAACCTTCATCGACTTTGCGGCAATAACTTGCTACAAATTTAGCATTCATTTTGTAAAGTTTGAACCTTCTATCTTTCATACATAAAAGAATTTGGAGGCAAATTGTTCTCTCGGCAACAATTGTGGCTCATAGCAAATTCCATGTCTTATAAACCTGCTCAATTTTTGCTGCCACGCGTTGACCTTTAGGGGCCCACAAAAACTGAACAACTCAACTTCAGAACAAAAATTTCTGGATTTAGGTTCTTAATAAAATAAGTAACAACTGGTAATTTTTTGGAGAAAATCTGAAAGACATGAATCACAAGCGTGACACTCTCTCAGATTCTTGCACTTAACTGTTAAAAATTGAACAAAAAATAGTTCAGATCAAAAAGTGAAATATAGGAATGAGGTGTCCTTACCGAGATCTTTCGAACAAAAAAAAAAAAAAAATGTTCGAATCGGACTATTCACTCAAAAGTTATTAGGGGGTGAGGGTGGGGGCAGACAGACCGACCGACCGACATTTTTCCCCATCTCAATACCCTACTTTCCTATTTTTAATTTTTTAATATTTATTTCATTTTTATTTATTTATTTATTTATTTATTTATTGAGCAATCACGATTGCTTATTGTTCTCATTTGACCGTTTTTGGTGTCCGTGCCTTTTTCAACTTGGACTAGAAGCCTTTGCAGCACCACCGCCCAACGTACTCTGCTGGCGGCGCGGCGCGGCTGCTCCGGTTTGGAGCTATCCGCTTCTCCTGGTCGGAGCGTCCATGTCCTACACATACGCACGTTCACACACATACACACACACGACTTCACACACATACACTCACACACGCCTACGTGCATACGCACAGGTCTACGCACACACACAACTATGCACAAGTAACCGCCCAGGAGGAGAGGAAGAATGGGGGGGGGGGAGAGGAGCCGTTTCTAGAAACAATAACTCCAAAAAGTAGGGTCCTGTCTCAGTTCGTGATTGCGAGAAACATAATTTGAATTCAAAATTTCAGAATTCAAATTAATTTTTTTATTTTATTTTTTTTTCGCTATTTTCAAGATCATTAAGACTTCTTTCATGCTTTTTTTTTCTTTCTCTGACTTTTACTGGGAAAGTAGGTTAAAAATGACGAAATCACAGCATCACAACATAGCATCTACACGTGAGCTCTCAAATTTACAACTGACTGACTGACGATTAACATTATAGATCTGAGCAGCAGCTACTATTAATACTATCAGTAGAAAATATGGCAATTTCCTCAAAATTGTATGTTTTTATGTACGAAATGTAGTCAAAACTTGACTTCATTTGGCGACATGTGGCATTGCTTCAAGTACCGCTTCAACAAAAATTGGTGTGATAAACCCAAAACTAACAGAGACTAAAAAAAATGTAAAGCACATATATATTTTTCCAAAATACGTACTGTTATTCTTTATCTGAGGTTTTGTCCTATTCCGAGGAAATTCAAATAAGTTGAAATCTATACCATCAAAACAGCTTTACGTAAATATATGCGAAGAAATTGCTGTATTTTCAATAATTTTTTTTTTCAGTTAACGTTTTAAATCAAACAGTTCCGGTCGAGAAGATAAGATTGAATAGCTACCGGGCTCAAATCGAAGAAGAAATCGGCTCAATAAATCCATCGATAAAACCATTTCGAGGACTCCTTATTTGACGAAACGTATTACGTTTCAATTTGCAAAAATATGCATTCGAATAGCCATATATCGAGCTCGTTTTAGTTTTTCAGCTGAACTAGTTCAGAGCAGTAACTTATATACTTAACCTAATGATCTTGAAGAAGTTTTATTCAGTGCATTTGCCTTGATGAACATGCTTGCAATGCCAACTGCCTAACATAAAGCTTAGCCAAAAATAATGTAACTATGAAAAGAAACAAGGGAAAAAGCATATGTATTATTCTTGATTAAACCAAATTTTATCTAGAATAATACATGTGTTTTGATTTAGATCATGAATTATGATCTAAGTCAAAACACATGTATTATTCTTGATAAAATATATAATTCATACACATTTGAATCGAGAAATATAGACAGCATTATTGGAATAAATTTCTTAGTCAAGTTCTGTTTTTACTTCCTTTTACAAAAAAGGAAGTATTGTACTCGCGAAAAAAAATTCACTCAAAAATTGGCATTAATTTCCATTTAGCTCACCCCCGAATGAATGTTGAGTTTATTTTTCAAACCGGCCACACGTGGATATATGCCAGACACTCGAAACATCCATTTTGACGATCCGAGAGTTAATTACAACAAGTTTTCTCGTGACGTCTGTATGTACGTATGTATGTGCGTATGTCTGTATATATGTCGCATAACTCAAGAACGGAATGTCCTAGAAAGTTGAAATTTGGGACTTAGACTCCTAGTGGGGTCTTGTTGTGCACCTCCCTTTTTGGTTGCATTTGGTTGCTCCAAAGAGGGTCTTTTGCCCCTTTTTGAGGGGAAATCATTGTTAATTTCTATTAAACTCAAGTGGTGTTATAATTTGGCGGACACTTGGCGATATATCGCCAGTCTTTTGGTCGCCAAGTTTTGTCACCAACTTGGCGACAAATTTGGCGATTTTTTTATTTTTTTAAAATTTGGTTTCAATTTTGCCGCTGTTGGTGATATTTAGAAAGTAAACTACTGAATCACATTAAAACTGCCAATAATGAGAAAATGACATTAAATTGGAGTAAAAGGAAGTCATGTGATGCACACATCAGCTCGTTTATTTTATTGACTATTTTACTTCCTATACTGGGTCATTGAATATAATTTAAAGAAAATGAAATTTTTTCGTCGATGCACCATCTTTGATTTTTTTTTCATATGGTGTACGTAGAAACATCTCTACATAGTATACAAGAAGTTCTGTCTAGAACTAGACGAGCATACTTTCCCGTATACCCATACTACTTTCTAGTACCTGATCAATATTCTCAAAAATAGCTAAAATCGCAAATGTTTTTAAACATATTTTTAAAATACTTTAAGCTGATTTCGAGGAATAAAATATTCCTCACTCATCTAAAAAAATTCGATGCGTAAAAAAAAAAAAAAAAAAAAAAAAAAAAAAAAAAAACAGAACAAATAAAATAGCAGCAACTTTTAAACAAAGCAGCTAATACACTTTTTTCAAATTAAAAAACTTTAACAGCTTTCAAAACGAAAAAACAATAATTAAAATTTATCAGCTCATTAAAATAAATACATCATATCAAAAAAAAAAAGAAAGAAATCGTTTCTTTTTCCCTGTTGCCAAAAACAATTTTTTAAATGAATTAATGCACTAACCAAAATAAATAAAAACAATAAAATGTCAACTTAAAGAAATAATTTTTATTGTCAAAAAAAAAAAAAAAAAAAATCGTCTGCGCATAACTTTATGTAGAAACATAAATGACTTCGAGTTTATTCGCCGAAAACGGAATACCTAAATTAAAACTTTAGCGTTAAAATAAAAACAAATCACATCAACAATAATTATTTCACAGTTAAAACCATAGAGTCGGAGTCAATCTAATTTTGGGATGAAGGAGTCGGAGTCGAATATCCAAGAATCGGAGTCAGTCATTTGTTCGTGTATAAATTTTTACCAAAGCTACGAAGTCAGAGTCGAAGTTGGGGAGTCGGAGTCCGATTAATTGTCGGGCACAGGAGTCGGAGTCAAGTGCCCCTAAATTCTCGGAGTCGAAGTCTGGAGTTTGGTGTCAAGAGCTATTTCCAACAAAATTTGTTTGAAGTAAATCCGCCTTCAAGTACGGAATTTACATTGACTTTCAGTTTCCCCGTAGGCGCTAATGTTAAGGGATTTGAACTGTTCAAAATTGAACGGAAAATTGTTCAAATCAAAAAGATATTTTATATACAAGTTTTTCATCAAAAGCTTTTTCCTGCAAAGTTTGTTTGAAACAAATTCGCCTCACAGTGCGGAACTGCCTTGAATTTCCCCGTAGGCGCTAATGTTAAGTTTTTTTTTGAACTGTTCAAAATTGAACCAAATATACTTCAAATCAAAACGTGAAATATGGGAATGAGGTGTCCTTGCCGAGATCTTTCGAACAAAAAAAAGTTTGTTCGAATCGGACTATTCATTCGAAAGTTATTAGGGGGGGGGCAGACAGACAGACCAACAGACAGACAGACAGACCGACTGACATTTTTCCCCATCTCAATACCCTACTTTCCAATTTTCAATTTTTCGATATTTATTTAATTATTTTATTTATTGAGCAATCACGATTGCTTATTGTTCTCATTTGACTGTTTTTGGCAAGGCTGCGGAGTCGGAAGGAAAATGGCCGACTCCGACCCCGACTCCGACTCCTGGATTTTGAAACGCCCGACTCCGACTCCAACTCCGACTCCGACTCCGGATTTTTTAAAAAGTTTTTAATTGTATTTTTTCAACTCCCTCTCTCCATTCAAGGGAAGGGGGAAAACCTCTTAACAGAGATTGAAATATTAATTCCTTTTTATGAAAATTTCGCATTTTGTTTTTTATTGTAAACCTAAGACGTCATACAACGTTAGAAACTCAATTTAAAAATCAAACTTTTCAATAGTTACGAGTTAAAAAGTGAGATGACTTAAGAATCCCTTTTAAAAATTTTGAAAATGATTATCTGTAATTTGCCCCCCTTTAATGTTTAACAAATATATATTGATCAAATCGTGTGCTTTCAATTTTTGAAAGCTGTAACTTGAGAGAAAAAAAACTTTTTTTCTAAATCCAAGTTCTTGAGAGGGAGTGGTTTGCCCCGGGTGACATCCATCTGGTAAATGACCCCCAAAGTTAATTTCAGAGTTTATAAAAAATATAAATACTTTAATTCTGAAAATTTTCGCGAATATATTTTAAATTACATTTCATCAATAAAATTTCAACGAAAATAGGGCACATATGCGTCAGGAGCTAATTTTACACAAAACGCGGCGGTATACAAATTTGTACGACTAGCTTTTACTATACCTATATTTCTGCTTCGCTAAATTTTTAATTTACATTTTATTGGCTGCTTTAGAATTAACCAAAATATGAAGATTTTAAGATTAACTGCAATTCTTGAGTCTTGTAATCAAGAAATCATTAACACTTATTTTGTTCCATACTTTTAGTGAGAACCAAGCTTACAGAAATAGTCTTAATAAAGAAAAAAACATTAGATTATTTCATCGAATCTTTTAGATTCGTGTTTTCGAGCCAGAACTTCTTTGAATTTGCCGATCACATTTAAACGTTTCAACATTAGCTACGGGCGTCGACTTACTCATTTGTTACGTTTCTTTTACTATTTTAAACTGAGATAGAACAAAACACTATATTTCTATTTTTATTTGAAAGTGATTACTTGAAAATGTTATTCAACAAAACCGTTTGCTGACAGTTGCTATTAGTTAAGTTAAAAAGCAAGCAAACTAGGGGACGGCTACAGAAAGTTCGGTAAGCATTCAAGCTAGCTGATTGCGATAATGGCAGTTATTTTCTCATTAGTATCTTTTTATACATGTAATCGAACCAATTGGTAATCAATTTTTAAAAAATGCAAGGAGAGTCAGTGAAAAGGAAAGAAAAAAAGAAGCCCGATGTCGGAGTCGGAGTCGGCATGTTTTCTAACGACTCCGACTCCGACTCCTTCATTCCAAAATCTGTCCGACTCCGACTCTTCGACTCCGACTCCGACTCCGACTCCACAGCCCTGGTTTTTGGCGTCCGTGCCTTTTTCAACTTGAACCAGCGAGCACCACCGCCCACCGTCCTCTGTAGGAGGCGCGGCGCGGCTGCTCCGCTCCTGAGCTATCCGCTTCTCCTACTCGGAGGCATCCATGTCCTACACACACGCACGCTCACACACTCACACACATACACACACACGCCTACGTGCATACACACAGGTTTACGCACACACACAAGCTTACACACTTACACACACAACTATGCACACGTAACCGCACAGGAGGAGAGGCAGGTTTGGAGGGGGGAACAGGAGCTGTTTCTAGAAACAATAACCTGTCTCAGTTCGTGATTGCGAAAAACATAATTTGAATTCAAAATTTCTGAATTCAAATTTTTTTTGACTTTTTTTTTGTTTTTCGCGATATTTTTAAGATGCATTAAGCCTTCTTTCATGCTTTTTTCCTCTTTTTCTGACTTTTACTGGGAAAGTAGGTTAAAAATGAAATCCCCCAAAAGCGTCTGTGTGTTTGAACTCGCAAAACTCGAGAACTACCCGGCCGATTGCGCTGAAACTTTCAGTTTGTTCCTTTAAATAAATTAAACATTTTAAAAATCCCCCCCCTCCCCAATTCTCCAAATGTGTGAATTCGCAACTGCGAAATATCAACGCATCTTCGCCAAGTAACCCCTACTCCGCTTGTGCGCTCTCACTCACACTACCTATTTTAAAATGAAGTGTCCCATTTCCGCTTCCAGTCCACGCGCCTTCTCTTCTTGGTCAAGCTTTATGCCCGTTTTTGCAAAATTCAATGCTTTACTAAATGCCATGTGTTTCGTAAACTAGTACAGATATGCAAAAAACTTGAAAACTACTGAAACCTGTTTAAGTTTTTTTAGTTATGTCATACTATAAATTAATGGTTTTATCGAGTTTGAAAAAATTCGGAGTGCTGTTCAAAACAAGCGGAAATACTAAACGAAATACAAGTTTTGGAAACGAGTTATCTTATGAAAAGGAAGGATACTAGTGCGATTTTTTTCTCATACACTAACATGCTCTTAAAAAAATCAGGCTGCTTTTTGCTTTGATTTTGAGGCAAAATAATTTAAAATTCAAAACTTTACTTATTATTTTTTGACAGCTCATATTTTAAAAGGGGGGAGAAGTATTCACCTAAATTTTTCCAAAGTAAGTCTTCTATATACAACGTTCACAATCTGTGCATATCATTCGGTTATTCAAACTGGTCTATGAGATACCGACTTGAAATTACAGAAATTAGGTTCAACTATGATTTGGTGGTGCATAATTCGTACTAAAAAGAATAGTTCAGCATACAAGTGCTTCTATTCACATTTTTGAATCACTTTTTTTAAATTTTAATCTATGATTTCTTTATCAAGGTGTTAGAAGAGGCGAGGGAGATAGTGCCGAATCTAAGGTAGAGGGTAGGTGGGGGGAGGGGGGCTGGCGGGGTTGTGCAAAAAAACTTTTTTTCAGCTAGAGTTCGGAACTCCCACTATTTTTTTTTTAGACTTCCTCACTGTTTTTTGCTGTCGAAGTTTTAGCCACAAATTTATAAACATTTAATTTCCCCAGCTTTTTTTTTTTTTTTTTGTAAATAATTATTTTCTTGCAATGTACATGCATATTACTAGTGTATATTATGATACGTAGCATTGTTTTTTCCGTTCAATGTATTTTTTACCCTCCCCCCCCCTCCCCATACATTTCAAGTTTGGGGGAGGGGGTTGAGCACCCTCTTTTAGTTGAAATAGGTAGCTAAAATTCTTCCAGTATATTAACTATCCACAAGTCTAAAAAGATTGAAGGGTGTCCTGCTATCTAGGAGAAACTTTTTTACATGTATTTTTGAACCACCTTAGAGGGAGTCAGGGTTCTTGCCCCGGGCGGCAACTTCATAGGGGCGTCAAATTTGAGTACTGTCTCCGGCAAGAAAAATAGCCTTATTCTAGGAAATTCAAGAAATTACATAAAGTAATCAAACATTTAAATAATGAAATTGGAATAAGAAGAAGGTAGTAATGCAAAAGTTAATGAAACTAAGAAAAAATAACAAATAGGATAAAAATCATATTGGAAGGATTTTAATAAAAATTGACTAATTAGAATCATTTATTTTAAAGAACCGCAACTTTTTCAAAAGAAGTCGGTGAAACGGGGCTGTGAGCAAACGGATCTTTACGACGGCCTTTTTACATGTTACACAGTGGAATAAGTAAGCACTTTTGATGGGACTAAAATGGAGCACGTGTACTAGCCACTTAAATTGTTTCGTCCTTAATAAAATTCAATAATAATTTGCTGAATATTAATTGTTCCTCCGTTGATCAACTGGCTCCTGATGTAGTCGCCGTGCTGCAACATTTGGCGAGAAGTTCATTTTCCTTATGTCTTGTATTAATTTATAACTCATTCATTAAGCTGCGAAGAATGGCAATCAGCTCTTGGAGGCCCTAAACGAGTGGCGTATTCAAAGGGTGGTCAGATAGGGTTGCCAATCCCCCCCTTCCCAAACGAAACTTTAAAAACGAATTTTAAAAATGATAGCTAAAATCTATTTCTTCCCTTCTTTTTTTTCGTATGAAATCACTATATGGGACAAATTTTCAGAAAAGAAAATTAAGTATGGGACAGAGAATTTTTTAAAAAAAAGAAAAAATGAAAATTATTTCAACTTTCTTTTAATTCCTTTTTTTTTTTTTTTTTTTTTTGATGTTATATGCACTAGTTTGTTTCCTGAGTCAAGATAAGATTTAAAAAAAAAATGGAAGAGGGTAATTCTATTATGCTTCATCTAGTGTTATTTCCTTTTGGGGTAGTCGGTTCTGGTTAGCAAAAAAAGGGGGGAGGGAGACAATAGAGTTACTGATTTTAGAGACTTGTTTTGGAACTTCACTTAATCTTATTATTTGAACTAAGCTTCTGCGAATCTGGTGACACTTGACAAAGAGATTTTGTTCTCTCGGATATACACAAAACCTGACAATCTATAGTAGACTGAAGTATATCAACGTAGAATTTCTAGAGAACTAACAGAAATACAAGGACAGCTCATTAAAGTAGATTACTTTATTGCTGTCAGGCAAGTCTCCCATAGAAGGTTACTTTGAAAAAAAAAACCTTTTTTTTTCTTTTTGAGGTATCCTTCACTCTTATCATTTGTGTATTGTACACTGAAAATTTGCTGCATAGGTAATTTCCAAAAACATGTTTGCACCACTCTAAAACATCCTCCAAATCTGAGATGCTTGGATGATGACCATCAGATCACGTGACATGGAATGAATGTATGATGTTTACATAAAATACACCGCCAGCTATGTTATTCCATCCAACGACGGCAGTTTGGTGCTGTTTAGCACTCATCAGCACAGAATATGAAATAACTGAACTGGGGGGAACTCAGTTTGTTTGGCTCTTTGGCTCTTTCCATCTGTAGCTAAGTTACTTCCTATTCCGGGCTGATGAGTGCTAAAAAGCATAGTTCTCGGATGGAATAACTAAGCTGGCGCTGTATGTTATGTATTTCTGCCTTAGCCATGGCTTATGGTGGAAACTTACTGCAAAATATGATGTTTAGTTTTTGCAGAAATGTTTTGCATTTGTGTTACCTGTTTCCCGCCACAGCCAGCGCGACTCAGCTTGATTATATATATATATATATATATATATATATATATATATATATATATATATATATATATATATATATATATATATATATATATATATATATATATATATATATTTATTTTTTTATATATATACTAAAACGTAGCTCAGGAACTCATGGATTCCTGGACCATTAAAAAATATTGCTAATTTAAAAACGAAGTCGTACATCAAAGTTATTGCAATCAAAAATTTATTCCTTTAGAAAAATTAAGTGGGGAGAGTGTTATACGTATTTTGCTTTCCTACTGTTACATTTTTCTCTAAACATATATCTTTGCGGTAAAACCAAAAATCTTGTACCATGAACAAATCCGTGAAGCGAAAGCTTAGAATTCTGCTGAATATGATCGTTTAAGCAAGTAAAATAAGTACTACTTAATTACATCCTTGAAATATATTCGTGTATAAATTTTACAAATAAAACTTTACTTCTATCTAAATGGGAACATAGAAGATACTGAGAAAGGATATCTATTGATCTCCAATATGCTTTGATTTTCTAAGTTCCAGTTTTGCTCTTAAGAAAGAGTTGTACCATAGATATACTTCAAACAAGAAAATTTCTCAAAATATTGTTAAGGAGATAATCCTGAATCTAAAAAGAAGTTCTAGATATTAATTAGTACTTCAGTAGAGAATCTAGTAGAAATCCAAATACGTATTCATTCTTGAATTTTGATATAATCGATCCTTTTCATTCCCAGAAACATAAGTTGTATAAAAATATGAACATATTTCTACTTTCTAAATAAAGAACTCCTTACCATCCTTATCCTTAAAAAATAATAAAAAGAATTTATAACAAGGGTAGACTTTACTTAAATATCTCATTATTTTTTTCTTTATTTTATTTATTTATTTATTG
>NC_072737.1:162276605-162335814 GCF_026930045.1 Uloborus diversus | reverse complement strand
AAAGAATTATTTTTCAAATGAAGACATGGTGGGGTAACGATGCCTGTTCTTTAGTCGCCTTTACTCTTCCCCCACCTTTCCTTCTTTTCTGGTTGGTTCACACTACCTCAGGTAGACTGCTCCGACCAGAACTGATTTATGTTAATTATCAATGAGTTATATTAATCATCATTGTTATAATTAATGAGTTATGTTTGATAAGTTATTAATATGAAAATCTTATGTCCAAAGATTTATTTTATTGATCTGATAAAATAACAATGACATAGCCTGGAATGCTTATCCCTAACATCATCCATCATTGTCTAAAATTGCGTTTTTGGAACTTCAATTTCGAAATATTGCCAAAGGAGAGTTCGTAAACTCCATCCCTTCGGTAATGCATTCAAAAAACGTATGAACATCATGAAAGATGGCATGGATGATTTCGCTTTTAAGGCTTCAATTTCAGAAAATTTCGGGGAGAGCCCCCCTAACTCCCCTCTTTTTTTTTTGAAGATCGCCTAATACTGCGATTCTGGAACTCCCAGTTTGAAAAATAGCTGTAGGAAAGTTTCTGAACTCTATCCTTTCCTCGAAAGTTACCAAAATGGCTTATCATTGCGTTTTAGGTCTTTCATTTAAAAACATTTGACTGGAGAGCTCCGAGACCCTCCCCCCCCCCCCTCTATTATTGGCGGTTGTCTACGTTTACGTTTTAGGAACTACGATATGAGAAAAGTGCCCCAAAGAAACAGACACAAAAAAAGGGAAAAAACGCTTAAATACTACACTTAAAACTAGGTTCATATTGATACAAAGTCAAAAGCTTAAAATTCAAACAAAGCACAAATTCCAAAACTGGCATAGTAAAAATCAGCAACATTTATATGTGTAGAATTTTCTTTTAAGTATGCATACGTAGCAGGGGGGGGGGGGGGCTCGAAATATTTTCTGTATTGAACACATCACCATATTGAATGCATAACCAAACTTGCACCCATGGTCTCAATCATCTACTGGATTTTTTTCCAGTAGATGTTGGCAGGTATGTCTTTAATATATACAGTAGGGTAGTTCAAAAAAAAAAAACTCTTTTTCAACTAGAGTCCATGACACCCCCTATTTTTTTTTACTAATAGTATTATGCTGTAAAAGTTTTAGCTTCTTATTCAAATTTTAAGACGGTGCTCAATGACCCTTTAATTTAACATTAGCCTTAGCATAGAAAATGTCACAAATTTAGAAACATTTAATTTCCCCAGCTGTTTTTTTGTAAATAATTATTTTATTGCAATGTACAGTGAAGCACCATTTATACGTTTTTGAAGAGACTGTATGAAAAAAGCGTACAAATGAAAAAACGTATAATAGGTATAGGTTAATGTGTATTAGACTTTGCAGGGACCAATTTTAAAAACGTATAAAAGAGAAACGTATAAACGGTGCTTCACTGTATATGCATAATACTCGTGTATATTTTAACATGTAGTGTCGTTTTTTCATTTCAACTTATTTTTTAACCCCCTCCTCATACTGATGAAGTTTGGGGGAGGGGGGGTTGAGTATCCTCTTTCAATTGAAATAGGAAGCTAAAATTTTCCCAGTATATTGCTATCCACAAGTCTAAAAATATTGAGGGGTGTCCTGGTATCTAGGAGAAACTTTTTTTTTCATGTCTTTTTGTACCACTCTAATATACAGTGGCTCCCAAAAGTTTTTTTACACTTTTCAATTTCAATAAAATATTGCTTTATCATCCATTAGTTAAAACAAATATTTTAGAATGTTATATTTAATACTATATCTCTGATTCATTCTTAACAAAACTGCATGAACTATTTTAACAAGAAAATGAAATTTGTTTTTTTAAGAAAATAGTAATCAAAATGTATCAAAAACTTTATCTCACAAAAGTCGTCTACTCTTTTTGCAAAAAACTAACTTATTTGTAAATAATATAATTTTTCATTAGTTTAATATTCAACAGGATGTTCTTTGGCATCCACAACAGCCTTTAAGCATCTGGGAATAGATTTCATTAGTTTTTTTTTTTTTTTTTTTTTTTGTGAGTTTTGAGTTCATCCACTTTCTGATTATTCTACTGTTTTTAGTCTGCTTTTAGTTATAATACTGTTTTTAGTCTGCTTTTAGTTTTAATACTGTTTTTAGTCTGCTTTTAGTTTTAATGCCTTGTTTTCTTACTCTAACGTCCAGTTCTCTCCAAATATGCTCTATCGGGTTTAAATTGGATTTGGGCATGCTTGACGGTGTATTCCTAAAACTTGTTGACAGTTTTAGAGACATTATTAGCAAATGTTTTAAGCTATGCACTTCTTATCATTATCTTGGTAAAAGATACTTTTTTCCATTTCCCAAATTTTAGTCTGATAATTACGATTATTTTTTTTAAATATTTAAATAAACAAAATGATTTTTTATTCCATCAACAAATTGTAGAGTATTCTTTCATGTTAAAAAAATAAATAAATAAATAAAATATATATTTAATTACCAATTAAAATTAATATAAAATTTGAGTAAGTTTCTTAATATAAAATTAATTTTTCAGTATCTTAACTGTAGCCAACATGTGATTGGTCAACAGCCAAAAGCTAATTTAAATATCAATGGACCAATCAGGTGTTGGCTCACATCTAACTAAACATGTAACTGCATTTCCAACTGTTGGTTTTTCAGCAACATGTTTTGATTTTCACCATGTATTCAGTTGCCTTTTGTCTTGCAAGAAGCAAGTTGTGTTCATGTTAAATATTTAAAAAAAAAAAGAAAGATTTTTACAGAAAGGTTTTTACTCTCATTTGAAACAGATAAGTAACTTTTAACTATATAACACAAATACTAAATCATCAAGTCCTGATCATGACACACACCCCCATACCAAAACAACTTCCACCACCATGTATAGTTCCTTCTAGATTGTTGGAATTAAATTCCTCACCTTTTCTTCTCCTTACAATTAAACACCCATCAGAACCAAAAATGTTAAATTTACCTTCATCTGCTAAAAAGACATTATTCCATTACAATTTGGGCTTATTTATCATTTATTTTGTGATTCAAAGTGTAAGTTTTCTGTTTCCCACACTATCAAAAAATTATCTGCGGACTATGAACCCTTGTAGTCCAGCTGTTCCGAGAACTTGAAGAACAGTTTCAGGTAAAATTCAAGTACAAGATGTTTCATTACATTTTGCAGAAACCTTAGCAATGCTCAAACATAGATTTTTCATAATTTTTTTATTATAAATCTCTAAACATGTTCTGTTGACTTTGCTGGTTGGCCCTTTCTTTCATTGGATTTCATCTGATTTCTTTCTTTAAAGCATTTTATGACGTACTACACTGTAGAATGGTATTATTTCACTAATTAGCGATATTTCGAATTGATTTACTGCTACTATGATGAAAAACAATCATATTTAGAACAGTGTTTGTTGTTTATTACAAATACGAACCATTTAAAAATAATAAGTAGAATATTATGGAGTAAAAAAAAGCCAAATTATTTTTTTAAGTGTCAACACAATGCAATAATAATACAGTGAAGCACCGTTTATACGTTTTTGAAGGGACTGTATGAAAAAAGCGTACAAATGAAAAAACTTATAATAGGTACTGGGTAGTGCGTATTAGACTCTGCAAGGACTAATTTAAAAAATGCATAATTGATAAAAACGTGTAAAAGAGAAACATATAAACGGTGTTTCACTGTATAAAGAAACAACAGTTAATAATTTAAATTGTGAATTTATTCAAAAAAATATTTTATTGTATGATGACATTTGTGGTTTGTTACTTCTCTGTTTCTTTGCTTTTTGAAGCATTTCATTATCTTATACATATAAAATCTGAGTATCTATCTATCTATCTATCTATCTATGTCCAAGCTTCTTCTCCCGAACGACAGTGAACTGACCATCGAACCAGGTATCGATGGATTCGTCATCTTCCCGTCTTCATGTTTGGCTATTTAACATAATCCTCCGATAATAATTAGCGGAGATATCAATTAAAAACTATTAATTATGACTCTTAGATTTCAAAATCAAATCCATATTTTTCGAAGGCTTTCCTCCATTCAAATTATTATTCAGTGCTTCAACTCAACTTTCCGGATGAACGCTTTTATTAAAATTTACAGCGTGAAGAAAATCATTGAGATGAAAGATCTGTTGCCATTTCTTTTTCTCGAATATAAAGAAATAAAATTAGGCTTTTGTTTTAAGGCTTTTCCTGTAATCAGGGTGTTTAAGTTGTTTACTTTTCGATTATTTTGCCGTAATCTGCAGCAAAATTTTGCTGTTTTTTTTTTTTTTTTGTTCAAACCTGTTGTGACGCCTTTTGTTAAATACGCGTCACATGACATAACTTTCATTTTCGAGGAGGACCGTGCACGTCGTAAAGTAAAATGAGTGATTTACAAGTTATTTGAGTTCTTTGAGGGTTTGTACCTGGAAAACGGATTGATGTAATTCTTGTACGACCATGTGGATAGAATCCATCCAAATATTTATCTGAGTGGTATGTTGCATTAATAAACACCCGGGCAACGCCGGGTAGTAGACTATTTTATGTAAAAAGCGGATTGTTATTGTGCATAAATATTTCCGATATAGTCTATCAGATGCAATTCAGTTTAACGTGAGTAAAGATTATAGTTGATAATGCATATATTTTCCCCTTTTGTGCTGACTGAAAATGTACTCATAACTTGTATCATTGATAACGATTATTAACGTTGATGAGGTGTTTTGGCAAAAATATGTTTTACTGGTGTTTTGCAAACCTTGCTTTACGCGCATTTATTTATTCCTTAACGCGTTAGAAACTACTGTCAGTGTACTACAAAAGCATCAACTGGACTGCTCTTACATTTTTTAGGTAGCCCGTGCAACGCCGGGCACGCAGCTAGTTTTTTTTTAAATGCTGTATTTTATTTAGAATGACAGAGAGATGATGTGGAAAAAATATTAGTCTTTATATTTGCTTACGTTCAACGAGCACGACCGGTAGCGACCAGTAAGTTGATCACGTGCTACAATCAACCAATCAACAACTTAGAATGGAAACCGGTGCAGTAACCGGTTGATCATAGAACGCTGCAGTTAGTAATCGGTTACTCACCAGTTGACCGGTGATGTTCGTTGCACGCAACTTTTGAATTTAGTTCCAGGAGATTTTGATTTTACTACAAATTTTTAAAGTGTACAAACACTTAAGGGAGCCTCTGTATATATTTTACTTGCCCTTTTAGTTAGCTTTTTATGTACTTACTGTGTTCTAAAAAGATTATTACAAAAAAATAATTCTTTTAGGCTGCAAAAGAACATTTAACATCCCAAAATAGACCAAGTGGTGAGTGTGCTATTTGTTTGTATGGTTT
This sequence comes from Uloborus diversus, assembly GCF_026930045.1. NCBI lineage: Eukaryota > Metazoa > Arthropoda > Arachnida > Araneae > Uloboridae > Uloborus > Uloborus diversus. The sequence continues at coordinate 162,330,428 of NC_072737.1, read as the reverse complement.
TAGTGAACAAGACATCTTTACCAGGACTGAATGTTATCACTATTTTCATTCACATTGTCTGGCAAGATATGTCAAAAATATTCTTGAAAATGCTGAAGAAAGTGAAGAAAAAGACGTGGATAAATCCTCTGAAGTATGTTATTTTTTGATATATAACTTGCAAATCACTTTTAACCCTTTCCGGCATGAGTCATTAAAATTTCTTGAAATATAATGAGAAAACACTTGTAGTGGATTTATTAGATCATCTAGGCATAGATTTTACAGTCTATGAAAAATTTTCCTCAGTGGGTGGTGTTACCATTCTCACTACCCACCTAGAACAGAAAAAAAAACATATTCATGCATTCAAAAATGAATTTAAATCTTTTACACAAATATGATGGAATACCTCGCAGAAAACAAAGAAAATGGTTGACTATTTATGTGCGAATAAAGAATTTTAAAATCTTGCAAAAATTTTCATTTTTGAGCTTTCAAATTGAGGTGATTTGAATAAGAAGTTGAGCCAACAAAAAAGCCTTTTTTGTATTTCTGCCATCCATGATTGTTAAAGAGAACAAAATACTACCTCTGCAGCGATTCTAGTGGCTTTAAAGATATATATATTTTTTTAATTGATGTCATTTCTTGTGACCTGTGCCGGGAAGGCTTCAAGTTATCTATATTGTTCAGTAAAGTTAAGCAAATGAATAATAGTCTGAGTAAATGAATCCTATTTTTGAATTATTATGAAATACTTAGATTAAAACTCATTGGTGAAAAATAAATGGTATTTAAAGAAAAAATATATTACTGATAGATTGGAAAAAAAAATAGCATGAGTGATTGTTAAATTCAGGGTGTCCACATATGCAAAGTCATGGAACATCAGGGAATTCGGCTATGTTTGAAAATGGTCATGGACAGTCATGATTTTCAGCAAAAAATGCTCAAAAATCATGGAAACTGACAGCTGGTCATGGATTTTGTGTTCAAGCACATGCATATTTATCGAATTGTACAGATTAGGTGCAAAATTTATGCATCTTATCCATTTCTTATGCTTTTATGTGTCAGCCCCTCATATTTCACACATTTCAAAATCCGATTGCATCCACCTCTATAATACTCACTCGTTTTTCTTTTCTATGTGATTCTACCGATTGGACATTTATAACTATGTTTTGAGCTTTATTTTTACCACCCCCCCATCCAATTATGTATTTAAGGACTTTCAGTGGCGTAGCTAAGGGGGGGCAGAGGGGGCGGTTCGCCCTGGGCGGCACTTTTCTAGGGGCGGCAAATTGGCCCTTTTGATGTGGAAAAATTAAATGTATTTTCCAAATAAGGGAATTATGGTTTTAATCTATTATTGCAGACAAGAAAATATCTTCTTAAAGCACTCAAAAGGACAAAATAACTTTTCTGGGGCATAATGGACAGTTTAAGTATTCCTGTAGTTTTCAATTATTCCAAGAAGGTGACACCACAAACGAAGAAAAGAGCAGCTCAAGTCATTTCAAACCAAACTTTCCCAGAAAATTATGCGTGTTTCAACACTCAAATTTTTAATTGAAAGCTCGATAATAATAAAAAATTCTGTACCTAACTTGAGCCGTTCTTTTCTTCGTTTGTGGTGTCATTTTATTGGAGTAATTGAAAACTAAAGTAATACTTAAATATTCCATTCTGACCCAGAAAAGTTATTTTCTCTTTTTCAGTGCATTATGAAAAGTGCATAGTATTTTTTTGAAAATTTGTTATTTAGACTGTAGAGGTTAACTTCCGGAAGACGAAAACAATGAACTTTTCCAATTTTTGTGTTAAGAAAAAGCTAATACAGGATTTGAAGGTTAGAGCTTCTTGAAAGCCTGCTCGAGAAACAAAAATGTCCTTTTTTTTATTTCAGGAAAATAGTGACGAGTAAGAAAAAGAGGGGGAGGTGTAAAATGTTACACAAAACAATTTATTGCTCATCACACTTTATATGTTTCAGAGTTTGCTTTGATTTCCCACTCTTTACAAGAGTTCTCTTCTTCAAATGAGGGGGATTTCTGTTTCCTTGCTTTTGAGAGTAGATAATCTATCCGACTATTTTAGATCACATGTTAATCTGTTCCTTGTGGAAGGTCAGCGAATTTCATTTTTCAACATTTGGGTTGGACCCTCAACTTATCCAAACATAGTCTAAAATGTGCGTTTTAAAGTATTCAGTTTCAAATAATTCCGTTTGTGAAAATCTCCCACCCCCAATCTGTAGTTGAGCAGTGTGAAAATGTTTTTAGGCAGGGGAGCGCTTTAATATCTTATCCCTTTTCTTGATGTCACCAAAGGTAGTTTAGAAATACGTTTTTAGACCTCAATATTGAAAAATTCTAGACAGAGCGTCTATCCCTACCGTTTCCTCCAACGTAGCAAACACAGCCAAAAAGGATATATTTAGGCATTTAATTCTGAAAACTTTCCAGGAGAAAACTCTCACTCTCTCTTCTAAAGTCTCAACATCTAGCTTAAAGCTTCGATACTTCAATATCAATTTGTGAAAACAGCATTTGAACACTGACTGCCCTTGATCTCCTAAAGTGATCAAATATAGCCTATAATAACGTTTTTAGGACTTCAATTTTGGAATTTTTCTGAGATAGATATCTTAGTCGAACTCCCCCTTTCACCTAACGTCTCCAAAGATTAAAACTGCGTTTTTAAAACTTCAATTTTGAAAAATTTCCGAAGGAAGAACACTTCACCCTTTATCCTTACGTCCCAAAGATAACCCAAAAAAAATTTTTTTAGAAGTTTGTGTGAGTAGGAGAGCTTGCTAACCCTTCTTTCTGACAGATAGTCTAAAAAAATATTCAGCTTTAAGAATGATTTTTAGAGGGAAACCTCTCTCTGTCCCCTCCTTCCTCCTAACATAATAAAACAAAGCCCAAAGTCGGACGTTAATTACGGACATTTTTCAGGAGAGAACTGCTTGGCTTCGCAGCATTTTTTAAGCCATTAGGGAACTTCTCAACGTCACCAAAGACAGCTTAGAATTCTGTTTTTGAGACTTCGGTGTCGAACAACTCCCAAAGAAAGAACCCAAACCTTCCCCTTTCAACCAAACCACCAAGATACCCTTAAAATTGATTTCAGTTTAAAAAACATTTCAGTAAGAAACCTCAGCGCTTATCTCTTCCCTAACACCTACAACTGTGTAAGAGTACGCATGCAATTGCGTTGCCGAAGATAACCTAAAAATTGCATATTTCAGAGCTTAAAATTTTCGCATTGAGTATCCGATCATTCCCGATTTCCTTGACTTCTACGTTGCCTAAGCTGCATTTTAAAATGTCGTAAAATTTCCTTTCGTTGTCCACCGATCCCCTAGCGTCAACAAAGAAACACTAAAAGAGGCTAATTTTGAAAAAAATCGGGAGTAAACCCATCGCACTCTTTCTAATAACTTTACTAAAATTTCGGTTTTTGACTTAAATCTAGCAATTTTCTCCAAGTGTGGGCCCTAACCCTCCTCCCCCCCTTTTTTCTTTTGAAAGTATTTAGGGAATAACGAAGGTCTTATTTTTTCTTCAGTTAAATTTCTAGTTTTAATTTAAACACGTTTGATAGTTTTGTGTATAACTTATTTCACAACGATAGGGCGGCAATTTGAGGAACCGCCCCGGGCGGCAAACACTAGCTACGCCACTGAGGACTTGTAGATTTCTAATTTTGCCACTCTTGTTTGACTCGAAAAGTTTCAGCCATTTGCATCCCTTTTGATTCAAGAGACTCATAAAAATAATCATCAGTTTTCAGCAGTGTCTTAAGTTTGCTTTTAGAAAATAAAATTGGTCTAAAGAATTAAGGAGGTTTAGGACATCAATAAAATACAGAAGTTGGGAATTTTCGAGGATAAAATGTTTATAAGAACCGTAAATGTTGCAAAAAAAATAATAATAATCAGGAATTTTTTCAGTATTTGTAGCTTTTTTGGTAGAAATATGTCTGGTAAGTTAATTATTAAGTACTTTAATTTTAATATTTTATTTTATTTTTCTGAATATTTATTTATTTTATTTATTGTAAACTTAATTTTAGTATTGTCTAAATTATTGCTAGTCACAGAATTTTTAGACAAGCTTTTTTTTAAAATAAGTTTTAATTTTTTAATTTTTTTATGAAGTAAAATATTTAAAAAAGTAAAAAAAAAAATCAACAGATATAAAATCAAGCTCAAATGTTTCCCTGTTCAGTAGTAGTTTTATATCATTATTGCCGCACATTTGAAGCTGCTTTTATTTTGAAAAATCATTGTGTGCCATATCTATGTCTGATTTTTTGGAGAAAACATAATAAATTCATTTTATGTAAATTTTTACCTACATAAAAATTTTGTATGATTTAATGAACCCAAAAAAAATAAATAAAAAAATTAAAAAATTTAGATTTATAGACATATGTCCTTAATAGCAAAATAATTAAGTTAAAACTTTGTAATTATTTCATGTTTATCAATAATCATTGATGCACAAATTGGTTTTTAGTCATAATAGTATCTGAACTAGTGACAATTCATTTTAATTAGAATTTTTAAAAACATATGTCCCAAGCATAAATCAGATGGTTGCATTTTAATTTTCACAACTAGTTTAGGCATTCTTGTAAAAAATTAATGTTTTTTTCTGGAAAAATTGCATCCCATGAGTCATGAAAAGTTACGAACAGTACTCATGGAAAGTCATGGATTTCAAACTCAAAATGTAGAAGATGCTCTGTAGGTTATTCAAAGAAGCTATTGCATGCTTAGTCCATTTACACAGATGTGACATTTTGCACATGCATTTGCACTTTATTCACAGAATGTTAAACTTTGGCTTTCAATCTTTTCATATTTGAATCTAAGGAGCCTTATTATGATATAAGTATCTAATCGCTACTACAAAATTTGCTACTTAAAAATACTGATTTGTTTACAAATTATGATGATATGATACAGATTATTATAAACAATGGTTCTTTATATTCAAATATATGACAAAATTATGCCAAAGTTTAAAATTCCTAGGGAAAGAGGTTCAAGATTTTCTCCAACAGTTTTTCAACGGGATATTAAACGTTATTTTTAGGCTATGTTTAGGTGACTTACAGGAAAGAGGTTTGGGTGTTCTTTCCCAAAAACTTTGGTTCAAGGGCATTTCTCCTAATTTTTTTTTAAAGCTAAAGTATTAAAAATACTATTTCTTCCCAACTTTGTTGAATTTAGAGGAATGCGTTCAGGGGTTCTCGCCCCAGAATTTTTCAAAGCTGAAGTATTAAAAACAATATTTTACTGACTTGTGTTGAGGGCTTCCCTCCCCCAATAAATTGGAAGTCAAAAAGGCCCAATTTTAAGCTATTATTTCAGTTAAAGGAAAAGTGAGTTGGGGGATGTCCCCCTGAAATTTTCTAAAACAAGTTTTGAAAATGTATAGGTTTTCTTTTCCTCTTAAATACAGACAGGTGTAGTGAACTAATTTATTTCAATTAGCAATATTTTAAATGAAAAGGTCTAACAAGGGAATAGTATTCTTCTTAACATTTTGTTCTTAATTCTTCTAATATGTTCCGTTTTCTAATTACAATGATATTATGTTGAGAACAAGCATATGTTTTCAAAATATCAGTGGTAGATGATTAAGCAGCTAATTTTCCTGAAAACAGCTGGATACAAATTTTAAATGCTAAATCTGAGATATAGATGCAAAATTGCCAACACTGACTCAAATTGTTTTCATTATTATTTATTTCTTTAAGGGTTAGTATTTATTGTTTGTTATTTATCCATTTTTTATCGAGAAAGTAATGGCTGTTTAGAAATTGTCAGTAGGTCTCACATATTTATTTTAAACATCCATGACTGTGTGTATGTATGTAATGGTGCAATTAACCAATTCTTTATTGATGTCACTTAAAAAATATTTGTGTTATTTCAGCTGTTCTGCCCCATGTGTCGTATCCCTATAAAATTTTCTACGAGTGATGAAGAATATCCTCCACCAACTGCTATCAATGAAGAAACGTTTAACCTGACTGAGGAAATTGTGGACTTGCAAAAAAAGATGGCTGATCTTTATCAGAAGCAGTTGGAGAAAGGTGGAATAATTGATGTAGAAGCAGAAAGAAACAAATATTTACTTGAAATTTCTGATGTAAGTAGTGTTTCTAAATTGCTAAATAGTTGCGGTCGCTCTAATAAATTTTTTAAAACATGACATTTTAATAACTTTAAACAGTCAAATGTCCACATCAATCATAAATATGTACTAACATTCTTATTGCTGAAAATTGTTTTGATGCCCTTTACAAAGTTTAGCTCTGAGTTTTCTAATATTTTTATGGTATGCATGAATGTGAGAGTCAGAATTTCTTTTTTTAAATTTGTTGTTAAAATAAAATAGAATGGCTGCAAAAAATGTATTATGTTTTCTAAAAAATAAGGTAAAAGTTTCACAAAACATAATAAAACTATATCCTCTTCTGTTAACACAAAGACAACTTTTTGTATACTATATTAGTACTCAGTGCTGTAGTTTGGGGGAAACAATGCTTGCCAAAATATTCAGTTTATTATTGCAAATTCAATGTAAATTGGTTTCAAAGAACCTTTGTTTGAACAACAAAAACTTGATTTTAAAATTAGAACACCCTATGGGGTTGCCCCCCACCCCCATAGAGGGACATAAACTAACCTGTGTGATTCCCCAAGCATCAAAGGACCGTTGTGCTAAAATGGAAAAGATCCGATAAAAGCAATTGCTATGAGGAGAACCTCCTATGGGGTTTGCCCCCCATTGTGGAATGAAAACTACCCTATATCAATTCCGAGCATCTAAAATCCTGTGTGCTAAATTTGGAAAAGATCCGAGAAAAATTTGATTTTAATAAGGAGAGCCCCCCCCCATAGAAGGTCTCTGCTCCCCCCCCCCCCCATAGATGGACAAAATTTATCCTGTGCAAATTACCGAGCATCAAAGGACCTCTGTGCCAAATTTGGAAAAGGTCTGACAAAAACTGGATTTCTAAAAGGCGAACCCCTTATTGGGGTAGGTGGTTTTCCCCCGTAACAGAGCCCCCAAAACTGCCGTATGTGAATTCCTGAACATCAAAGAACCTCTGTGCGAAATAAGGAAAAGATCTGACAACAACTGGATTTTTATAATTAGAACCCCTCTATGGGGAGTTGCCCCCTCCCCCAACACACACACAGAAAAAAATCAAAATATGCTAGGATGTAAGCAAACAGGTGGAGCACACAACTATAGTCAGAAAAATCACTAATAACAGGAGCCATCCCCAATACCCTTAACAAAGACAACTGGCCAGTAATGGTAAAATGCAAAATGACTACAACCTGGCATGGTTTAAAAAATATATCGCGGTGCTGACACCATGCAGGCATATTTTAATGGGGGTTTTTTTTGGGAAATTGCCCACACAGTCTAATAAAATTGCTGCCACAGTCAAACAAAATTGCCCACCTACATTTCCCTAAATTTTTCCATCGGTTATGTGTTTCTATATATTTTTTATTTTTCTGTAAAAAAATGGAAGCGTGACCCCCAACCGTTCCCACAAGCAAAAGTTTTTAAATAAATAAAACTATTAAACAACGATGTCTCGCACTCCAAAACTCATAGATGGCAGCACGTAACACGTAAACAGAGTTTGTGGATTAACGTCATGTAATCTTCCGTAGCCATTTTTTAGGTGAAACCGGCCCCATGTGTCCTGTACAAAGCTTGTGCGTGGTCATTTGAAGCATTTGTTTTTACGCTCTCTATTATATTCTGCATTGCAGTTGCATTCCATCGAGAATGCAAGTATGAGTGCTAAAAGAAAATCGCAGCAGCAAATTTCTGTTAAAGATGCACTTTTTGGTTAACCTAAGAAAAAGAAACTAGATTCAAATGGTTCTAATGGTTGTATTATAATGAATGAAATTAAAAAAATTCTAACACTCAGTGATGTTTGAACTATTTTAAATGCTGAGTCACAGCATTTATGTTCTTCACACTTTTTTCCTATCGAACAAAACGACCATTAGCAATAATTTCCCTAATTCCAATTTTCACACCCCAACTCTTTTTTTGACGATTATTCAGCTAACATAAACTGCACATTTACAATCCCCCCCCCCCCATTCCAAGGAAGTTAGAGTTGCCCACACAGTCAAATTTCCTTAAAATAGGCCCTGCACCATGCATAACATCACTCTGCTTCACAAGCCAAATGCTCAGACCTCAGATGCTGGAGTCTTTATGAGCCGCAGTGTATCCGCAAAGGCAGTTCCTCCGACGCATTACGGTGTTTCAGTGAACACAGTCCTTCACAGGTATTGTGATAAGCACAAACGTGCTGCTGCCGTAGGAAAATCAGCGATGCATCATGATGTATCGTGATACATCGGGAATCACAGTGTATCGGAAGAACACTAAATATAAACACTGGTGTGGCGATGATTGCTTGACACCAGTGTTTTGCGATGCATCGATGTATCTCCCAGTCCTAGAGCAGACATATTCTTTTCAATGCTCGAATCTCATTTGAGGCAGTGAGGAGTAGAGGGATGTAAGTGGGCATTTTCCAGTTTTGAGTAAAAGGCGTTTAAAGATAACATCCCAGGTAGACTTTCATTGAAATTCTTCTCTAAATCGTGCTGTATAGCAGCAACTACCAGGGCTACTAGTACCATCTCTTGCCCCAAGACAGAGGAGAGGTTCACCTGTCATGTGTACTGGTTATCTTCAAATTTTTCATTTTGCCACTTACGCCCCTTTGCTTCTCACTGCCTCATATGATACTAGCTTGAATTCCTTTCAAAAGCGCAAAATCTTCAAGCAGTAACTGCCTTTTCCATCCATCTTGCACGGTGATAAGCATCATGAGAACTAAACATACTTCAGGGAACTTAATCAGCATCACCAATAGCAATCAGCGATGATTTCAATAACTCAAAATAATCATGCTGAAGTTCGGATTTCCTCATTTAGTAGTTGCCTAAGGAGCTGCCCAATATCATTTTGATTCTTCTATAACTATTGCTTTTTATTTTATTTTAAAATATAACCAGGAGTGTTTTTATCAATTGATTCATAGTTTTCTTGGTTTATAAAAGGTCAAAAGTCTTTAAATCGGGCAAAAATGGCAATTTGTGGTCCTGACCATGGAAAGAATAGTTCAAACACAGCAGTAGCCAGAATTTCTAATGTGTCATGCCTACATCCCAGAAATAAGAGATGCTTTTGGAACTCCTTCTGAATTAAAAAACTTAACTACAGGTTGCAATGAAACTTAAAAATAAAAATAAAATTAAAACTGATTCAAAAGTTAGGAGACTAATGACGGTGCTAAGCACAAAAGTTGTATCTACATCTGAGTTCAAAATGAGAAATTACCATTTAAAGTTGTGTGCCTCCATGTATTTGATATGGATGCAACTTTTTCAGAGTTTTTTTTTTAAATATTTCCCATTCACAAATGATCATAAAACTTTATAGTTAAAGTATGTGACAAAGAATCACTTGGTGACCGTAACTCAATTTTGATTAAAAGCGCAGATGCGACATTTGTGCTTAGCATGGCAGTGTTGTAAGCTTTAGTTTTTGTAGAACATGCTATCATGCAATTTTTACTTTACAAGCTACAAGTCAAAAAACAAAATTGCAGTATTCTGCTACACAAGAAGGCGGTTAAAATCAAGAGGTTCAGAGTTTTGGAAACTCTAAAGTTTACTCGAACTGATTGCTTTTAGTGTAAAAAACGTCATGTTTTAAGCTTTATTATGCTTTAACTGTACAAACTAATGAACTACAGAAATATTTTTCTGTTTAATATTTATCTCTTTATGTATCAAAAAAGGGCAAAAAAATCATTTTGAATGTTCATGAGAGGTCTGTTAATCTCAAAATACAGTGAAGCACCGTTTATACGTTTCTCTTTTGTACGTTTTTATTAATTATACATTTTTAAAATTGGTCCCTGCAAAGTCGAATACACATTAACCCATTCCATAATCAGCCCGAAACCCCTTAACGCGCATGCTGCAGATAACAAACGGAGTTGCTTTTTGCTACGTTGTAATAGCGCTTTTCTCCCCATTTTGCTCTCGGGATTTTAATGTTGTTTTTGCTGTTCAGCTTGCATTCGAAAATCGCTTCGCTTTATTAGTTTTTTGGCACTGAATTGAATAGTGCAATAAAATACAAGGTTGCTAATATGTGCTGAAATATTCATTAAATTTACACAGTACATAACGGAAAAATAATAAACAATAGAGGATAGGACGAAAAGCAATTATTTTTATAACACTAATTATTTTATTGATTTATTTTTCTTTTTGCTTTTATCTCAGTATATTATTCTTTTCTTTTTATACACTTAAGAAATCAAAATTGTTAAATGTAAGATGATCTACCTTTCAAAAGGCTCAACAAAACATTCTTCAAACAATTGACTGATCGATCCAACCTGTGAGAACGGGATTTGAATGGACAAAAACGCTTTAACTGTGGGAATGATTTGCTAAGTGGATAAAAAGTATTCTTCGGTGCCTTTTGATACATTGTGACCTTTAAAACGACCAATAAACACAGAGACATCTCTTTGCTTTTCAGTTCTTTTATCGTAATTGCGATGACTTTTAAATCCCTTCTGAGTGTCCAGATATCAGTTGCTCAAGCGTGGGAAGTATTTTAAAGATAAATGATTACAAAAGATAAAAACTTGCGGCTAATCCCCTATTTCCCTAAAGGATACTTTTGTGCATGCAACTAAAAGCCCCCAACCGAGAGAGGAATAACAGAGACTGCCTGGGCGGATTCCCTAAGGAGATGTCCCCCTTGGTGTCTTGCGGTCAACCCTTCCACATTATTTTTATCTTACAACAAAGCAGTTTGAATCAGAAAGGAATTTCAAAGCAAGCTTTACTGCTTGTATTTGAGAACATGTCTTCAGAAGAAAAAAAAAGAAAATCTTGCTTGAAATCGATTCGGATTGTTTTTCTTATTTTAAAACATATTTGGATAAATTTTAGTTAGTTTTATAGGATTATTTACTAATTAAGGCAACTTGATTATTGAAAAAAACCAAATATTTTATTTCTATTTTTAAAATCTCATAAAAGAAGGTGCAATTAAAACATTGGAGCTATTTTAAAACAATAAATAAAATCTGAAAAAGAAAGGGAGAAAAGGAATGTTTCATTTTGTATGAGTAAAACGAAAAGAACTCAAGATATTATAATTTCATTTGTACTGTAGTATATATTTTATGTTTTGCATGGTCAACTATTACGTATAATCAATGCGTTCGTCATAATTTTTGTTTGTGAAATTAAAAATATTCAAAACTGTATCACTAGAAATCCATCAAAGGATGCCGCGAATATAAAAAGTTAAAATTTAAGTTTGAAAATATCAGGATTTAAAAATAAATAAATAATAAAAAATAATAATAGTATACAAATAAATAAAAAGCGTAGTAAACACATTATAATTTAAAAAAAAACATACTCGTACAAAATTAAAATGTGTAAGATAATTTTTAAAAAATGTTGTATAAAATAAATTATAAAATTTGAGGATTTTGAACAATTTAGTGAAGGTTGCTTGTGTAAGAAGGTGGATTTTTGATAAGAAGAAAAAAACATCTGTTTATTTGCTTTATTCAGGCATAGAAATACTATTAAATGTGTAAGGAAATATTTTCACACTTGTTCATCAGGAGTTCAAATGCCAGAATGCTAAGAAACAAAGCTTCCACGAAAAGATAAAAATATAATGCCTGATTATTTGAAGCATCATACGTGTCCCATCCAAGAGTACTTGTAAGGTTAATATCTTAGTAAAATAAAATAAATTACAACAAGTTTCATGAAATACTATAAGTTACATCCCTTTTGTCCAAGGAAAAGAGCTTGATTACCGCTCCCCTAAAAGCACCAGAACCCAACAGAGAAGCGCAATAACAGGGTTTTGCCCCTGGAAGGATCGCCGACACATATTCGGCCGAAGCAAAAACTGCTACAAACAGGTTCGTCAAAGACAGTTAGGAACCATTTTCTTGTGACGAGCCTGAATCGGCCGGGGCAGTATTAACACAAACTGCGCAGCCGATCCTGTATCGGCCGGGGCAAAGAATGGGTTAATCTATACCTATTGTACGTTTTTTCGTTTGTACACATTTTTCATACAGTCCCTTCAAAAACGTTTAAACGATGCTTCACTGTATATGGTTAAAATGTCTACCACACCTTCATAATGTCACTTGGTACAACTTAAGTTGGTATGCATATTGATTTTAGATTTTTTTCTTTGGGGGGGAGGGACATCTAGGTCAGTCAACCTCTAGAGAGGGCAATGAGCCCAAAAAGGTTGGGATCCACTTGTTTACAGCACCTTGAAACTTTTCTAAATTTCTTTAAAAACCACTTTACTATATATCATCCATTGATGACCATCAGGGCAGGTTTTTCTTTTGGTGATTAACTAATTTTTTTTAATGACCTAAAGAATGTAAGGCATAGAAATGAATGACAAAACTATAAGCATTTTAAGCTCCCTTACTTAAAAAAAAATGTTCTTGCTAATTTCAGATGCCTACTCAGTCCACTTCAGTAGAAAAATCCGATTCTAAAGTGGTGGAACAGTCTTCCCTTGATGAATCCAGTAATGCGGAACCAGATGCACATCAGTCTCCGAAAGATAAAGCCGTAGTGAATGAGAAAAATACAAAATCAAGTTCAAAGGAAAACTTTCAGGGAAATAGTGGGAGGAGGAAAAAGTTTGATCCAAAATATGAACGAAAACCTGACAGATATGAACGAAGGCCTGATGCCTATCGACAGAATAATTATGGAAAGTATCACCGGCATAGAGATGGACAGTTCAAAAATGCTTCTAGTCGAACTGCTAGTCAAGAGCATTATTCTAAAAAAGACGCAGTGCAAATAGACTCTGAAGATCAACAACCAACTGAAGAAAGCACTTCGGAAGTTAATGATCCAGTAAATAAGAACTCGGACTCTCCAGATTCTGTCAAACCTAAACATACAAATAATTCTGATTATAGATACAATTACAATCGAAATCCACGTTTTAATCAGCGAGGTAGGTATCAGCGCTATAATAATTATTCTAACAATGGCTCCTACAATAGGGATAGACGATATGATGGTTCAAACAATTATTATAAGTTCAACTATCACAATAGGAAACCGCACCAAAGCAATGATCATTTTGAAGAGAAATTTCAAGATGACGTGGATAAAGAAGGTACGCAACGATCTCGTGGTAGATATTATAAAGAAAAAAGTAGTTTTGACCATAAAGACCAATTCCAAGAAGACGGGGATACAGAAGATACACAACGATCTCGTGGCAGATATTATAAAGAAAAGAGTAATTTTGACCACAGAGACCAATTTCAAGAAGATGGGGATAAAGAAGATACGCAAAGATCTCGGGGTAGATATTATAAAGAAAAAAGTAATTATGACCGTAAAGACAGATTCCAAGACGACGATAAAGAAGATACACAAAGGTCTGGTGGTAGGCATTTTAAAGAAAGAAGTAATTATGACCGTAAAGACAAATTCCAAAATGATGTAGATAAAGAAGATACGCAAAGATCTGGTGGTAGATATTTTAAAGAAAGGAATAATTACGACCATAAGTTTCAGCATAAAAATGAAAAGGCAAATGACTCTGACCAAAATTCTTCAGAAAAATACTCTAGTAATGCCAATCAGAGAAAAGAGCAACATGTTCGGAAAAATGACCTCCCTTCTGAAAGGACTCCACAAAAAAATGACGGTGGCGATTGTAGTGAAAATATTGCTAGTGATGATTTGTACAAAACTGAGGTTGAAAATTCTCAGGAAAATAAATTGAATCCTATGAGGTCAAAAAATTATTCAAATTATAACTCAAGTCATAATTATGGCAATGATACACAGTATCATGATAAATATGACTATAATAACAGAAGCAGTCGGTATCAAAGGAATCCTAATAAGTCTTATAATTATGGCCATTATTCTCCCCAAAACGGGGGCTATAAAAATTATGGCTCAGAAAAATGGCAAAATCGACCATATCAGAAAAAGTCATCCGAAGATTTCAAGCAAGAAGCAGTAGCCAAAGAAAGTGAATCTCAGATTAAGAAACCTGTTGTAGAACGTAATGTTGAATCCTCACTGGCCCCAAATAGAAGTGGTGCAGAGAAATCAAGCATATCTGAAATGACCCCTGGTGGATCTCCATCGATGCTTCGACCTCCACCTGGTTTTGCTAATCCGGCTAGTCGAGTGCACTACGGTCTGAAAGCTGCTAATCCGCCGCCGGGATTCAGCAAGAGCTGACAACGGTTGTCTCAAAAGGACCTCTTTGATTGGATTAAAAGCTGGTTGCGATGTCTGAGCAGATGGAACTTTAAGTTTGATAATTTTTGTAGCAGTAGGGATGTGTACCTACCTGGTTCTCAATTGCATTTTTGAAATCAGAATATTACTTGTATGAAGATCCTCCTATTTTTATAATATTAAAAAACAAATAAATGAAACAAAATAATAGTAAGACTTCTAAAGTTATTTTTATTGTGAATGGGAAAATCAATGTGTTGAAAGTGCAAAAATATCGCAGACATATGTTTTGGGGTTAACAGGAAACCTATGATTATATAAAGGTGTGAACTTCGGAGCGTAATAAGAGGACAGAAATCCACTCTGAAACTCATACATGTATTTGTTAAAGTGTTTCCTTGTCAACCCTAAAACAGGTGACTACAGTATTTTTGTTGTTTTTACTATGTTGATTTTTTTATTCATTATTTCTGCCCCAAAATAAATTTTTTCTGTCTTATTTTTATTGTGCTCACACTGTTTTTGAAAGTTTCAAAATTTTACTGATAATAATTTAGTTTCAAAGTAGAGTTAGTACATTTCTTTGCTCACACGGAACATAGAGATGCATTGCCTACAATTGTACTTTATTTGAAATTTCTTTTTTCGTGATCTATGTTACATAATGTGCTTTTTTCATTGTAAGGATTTTTTTTTAGTCTGCTTTTATTATTTTGTAGTTTTTATCATTAAAATAACAACAGCCTCAGTATCACAGTGTGTAGTCCAGGGTTGCCAACTGATCCACAAAAATAGTGAAACTCTGTTACTCCACAAAGAAGTTATTTTGCTCCGTATTTCCCATTTGGTCTTAATTCTGACTAGGGTTACCTAAGATTTAATAAGATTTAAATTTATTTTTATTATATTTTGTTAGTTTATTATGACAGGCATGTAAATATGAGAAATTAAAGATGCTTATACTCAAAGCATGACATAGTGTTGAAAGCTGTTTTATTAATTTAAAAATAACTTCAGTTGGCTCTCTGTTTAACGACTTTCAAGGGACCACAAAAAATTGTCCTTAAGTAGAAAGCATCCTTTACTAGAATGTTTTTAACACTATAGTGGACCACCTGGGACCGTGAAAAGCCGTCGTTAAATAGAGAAAGGTCCTAAATAGAACGTTGTTAAACAGAGATCCAACTGTATTTTTATGCCAGTGTTTAAAATGATTACCAAAGCTCAAAAACAATTTCAGATAAGAGGTATAACTCTTTTATATTGATTTTTATACAAAATACCCAGCTGATCCACAAAATTTCAAACTGCTTCTCGAAATCACCACAGATGCACCTGAAATGGTTGGCAACCCTGGTAGTAAAATAAAGTTATTCTATTTTTTGATTGTTAAAAGATATATATTTCATCTCCTCACTCCCCACCCCTTTAAAAAAGTTTTTTTCCTCATTGTTAATTGTTTACATATTAAATAAGTAATCCCGGGTTGATGATTTTGATCCAAGGAGCTGGTAAATTAACCAGGACCAGTGGTGATCAACCCCTGGAACACAACTTAGTGAATATTGATTCTTTGATATGAATTTCAATTAAGCTTTTTATAAGCTCATTATGTTTAGAGTTAAGCCGATCAGTGAAAAAAAAATCATTTTAATACTTTTTATAGCGTTACCCGGATGCATTATTTATGTTTTAGTCAGTATGTATGATAAAACCATTATTATTAATCTGGATGTTTTATTTGTATTTTGGTCAGTATGTATGACAAAACAATTATTAATATATAAAAAGAGTAAAGCAAAATGTTTCATTGTCTTGTAGATGAATTAAAAAAAAATACTCAAAGCAAATGATAAGGATATTTTGCATTCCTTTACTAATACCTCATTTTTCTTAAGTTAAACTTTTGAATTGTTGAAAGTTTAATTTTGCTTTCAATTGACCTCATGAAGAGGCATATTGGTGTACGTCATACTATGTTCATTTATGGATGAGCTTAGTTTTTGTGTACAAATTTTCTTGTTACATTTGAAATGTTTGTATTGCTATTATATTACAATAACAGTTTTGTCACTTTAGTGTGATGTCTTTATTCTAGCAATACACACACACACATGTTGTCTGAAGTAACTCAGCATTGTTGTGGCATTTTTTCATTTTTACTTCCTTTTACAAAAAAGGAAGTACTGTATTCACAAAAAAAAAATCATTCAAAAATCGATCTTAATTTCCATTTTGCTCACCGCCGAATGAATGTTGAGTTTTTTTTCAACTCGACCACACGTGGATAAGTGCCTAAGAACATATAGCCACTATGTAGATCCCTGGGAACTGCCTAGAATTTCGGTTAGGCAACTGCTGAGATTTATTTCTGTTACTGGGCTCCTTTAGTAGTCTAAGCGGGGATAGTACACTAGACCTGTGGTCTTCGTGCTCGCGCTGTTTTCAAGCGCCCCCCCCCCCCCCTCTTTTCACTTCATACTTCAAGAACATATAGACGGTTTGCGGTCAAAATGTCGCCACCGAAATGTCGCGGGACAAAATGTCGCGGCCAAAATGTCGCCGGTCCAAAATGTCGCCGGGCCGAAATGTCGCTTGTCCAAGATGTCGCCAGGCCAAAATGTCGCTTGTCCAAAATGTCGCCGGTTCAAAATGTCGCCGGGCCAAAATGTCGCCGGGCCAAAATGTCGCCTGTCTAAAATGTCGCCGGGCCAAAATGTCGCCTGTCTAAAATGTCGCCGGGCCAAAATGTCGTAGAACCAAAATTCGCTCATTCAGTTGGTAAGAAAAATGCAAATGTACAAAACTGCTGTTTAACACCAAATTTGCAGAATAAATGATTACTGCCTTTAATGAATGTCTTCGTTAAAAATGGGACTGAACTAACTGAGTTTCTTGATGAATTCTAAAAAGATTATGCCGTTTTGATTCGCAACTCTCGGCTGTTTTTCAGTAAACAAATAGAATACAAGCGTTACGTTATCTTATTTCTTGTGACTCGCTATCTGCCAACTGTAAAAATTAAAGCAAGTGAAATTAAACGAAAACAAGCCTTATTTTCGTTCTAAGTTGAGTTTCGTAATCGTTTACGTGAGGCAGTGTAATTAAATAAACAATGAAAAATATACTGAATTTAAATATGAGAGGTTGAGCAAGATATCAATAAAATCTAAATTAGCCGTGTATTCCTCTCATTTTTGTAGCACTTTAACTAGCGTGGGTGTTAAATAAAAACTGAGTTTGCATTCTTATACAATTTGCGTAGTAAAAATTCAATAATTAAAACAGCATTTTTTTCTGAGAGGGGAAAACTTATTTGTTTATTATTATTATTATCAGTATTCTTTTCTTTCTGAATTACCAAGCTATATTGAGCTAGAACTATTACTTTTTGAAACTCATTTTAAAAATAAGTCTAGGTCAAAATTGATCTGAATAATCTCATTGATATCAGTTATTTCACCCTACATTGTGAAATTTTTTCTTTTCTATTTAAAATTTGAAAATGTGATTCAGCTGACAAGCGCTACTTCGCAAGCATGAAAGTATCCTCTTGAAAACCTCTAATAAAATAGCTGTTCTGAAATTGTCCCCCTTGATGTTCTATCGAATATATAAATTTCATGAATGTTGAGAATTGAAAATATTTTTCATCGCGTAGAGTCGTTTTTCAAAAATCTGAGTGAAAGACACCTGTTTTAGCAATTACGGGTTTCATTGATTTCAAAAGATTTGACGGTGAAGATTTCGACGTAATTTCAGAATTTTACTCATAAGACAGAGTTTCCACGGCAATAATCTGTCATCTCTGTTAAACATTTGTTTTGCTGTCCCAAAATCCCGGTCGCAAAGGACATACAAATGTCCTCTCAGAGGAAGGTCTCGAGCAGTCTTGTTAAACTTCTTCAGTTTCATTTCCAGAAAAAGTCTCAGAACAGTTTTGATCTTACTTTAACCAACGTATATCTCACTGAAAACGTAGTTTTTTTTTTCTTTTTGTTTTTTTTACAGTTCTTAGGGTGATGTTAAAAAATCTATGAGAAAATTAAATTTCATTAAGATACCTTTCTACTTGATTTCCACCCTGGCCCGTGATTTCGAATTTTTCTAGTGAAAGGGGAGAGGGAGGATAACGGGCATATAACCAATGCAAATTTCATAGGATTGCTATAAAAAGCACTTCCACTTGTATATATATAAAAAAAAAATTCAAAGTCGGGGGCCATTCCGCCTGATCCCCTAAATTACTGACTTGTCGCTAAGGTAATAATATGCTAGAGTGAAGGAGTTATTTGTTTTTAATTCATTACGCCAAAAAAACAAACCGCCTATTCTCTTGCCATATTCACATAGCGCCTCACTATTCTTTCATTCGCCTTTAGAACAGTTTAGTTTTACTTCCATACCAATTTTTTGTCTGAATCCTTGCGTTACATCTTGATCCTTTGCTTTACATCTTGAGTATTATTATTAATCAGATTAAACGAGAAAGAGAAATCCGTTGCAGCAGCCTTTCGCATGTTTACGTTCTTAATAGTATACAGAAAAACGTATGTTTTTCTGAAAACTATTGTAACGGATTCGGTGCGACTTCCACTTTCTTGAAATGAAGACACAGTTCTTGATAAAAACACAGGAAATTTATTTACACTATGTACAGGAGAAACCGTTAACAACTGCTAAATTATTCATCAGCAATTATCACACAACACCGTAAACTCAACGTTTACACACGTATTTACTTCCAAATACGAAAACAACACAGCGAAATGCCTCGCTATAAACAGAGCTAATACACACACTCAGTTCGAAATCTGAATCGAAACTCCCCGTTTATCCATCGCTAACGGCTTTTATAAACATCCAAGAATTTTCTACAACATTCTTTCTGCTTCGAGAAATGCGTAGACCGTTATCAAACTTTATCAATGAAAATAAAAAGAATAGGGGTTGTATACTTTAGCCATATGTTAAGGGGTTGTATATTCATTACGGGAAACTATTTACAGGTTACGTTCCTACAATAATTACTATTTACAAGATTTGTAACATTGCCCCCTTCCTAAGGACTGCACGTCCCGGGCAGTACAATCCCCAGAAAGGGTGCCAAACTTCTATCACAAGTTCACAATTACACACATTAAATAATAACTAACAGATACAGAAAACACAATAATAACAAGAAATATTACTAAACATTAAAAGCAAAAATTATCTACAACTTTTATGTTATCAACCATGGTTGTTTACGTAATACTCATGAACTATGGCCATAGTATGGGGCTAACCGATCATAATGTACAACCCTAGGTTTTGCATTAGGTGATTTTTGGATCCTCACTACGACGTCATTTAGTCGGTTAAGGACTTTGTAGGGTCCATGCCAATGCGACTGCAATTTGGGTGACAGACCTTTCCGTCGGATGGGATTCCATAACCAAACCTTGTCGCCTTCGTTGAATTTATGTCCAGTAGACCTTGTGTCATATCGGGTCTTCATCTTCTCCGCCGCGATGTTGATTCGCTCTCGTGCGAAGTTATGAACGTCTTCCAACCGGGCCTGGAGATCCTGGATGTACTCCTCAGGCGATGAAGGCGCATCCGGAGGACGACCGAAGACGAGATCACAAGGTAGCCGAAGCTCTCGTCCGAAGAGCATCTGAGATGGGGCATATCCGGTAGTCTCGTGGACAGCACTGCGGTAGGCCAGCAGGAACAAAGGTAGCTTCTTGTCCCAATCCTGTTGATTTCTGGATACCATAAGTGAGAGATTATTCAGGATTGTGCGGTTAAATCTCTCCACCATGCCGTCCGATTGTGGGTGTAGTGGTGTTGTCCTAGTTTTCTCAATTCCGAAAATTTGACATAGGCCCTTAAACACAGCAGAGATGAAATTCCTCCCTTGATCGGAATGAATCTGCAAAGGTGTTCCGTATCTCGAGATCCAATGTTGGACTAGAGTCTCTGCTACGGTAGTAGCCTCTTGATCTGGAATGGGATATGCTTCCGGCCATTTGGTGAAGTAGTCGATGGAAACAAGAATGTATTTGTTCCCATCAGCAGTTCTTGGTAGAGGACCCAGGATGTCGATCCCAATTCGTTCGAAAGGAGCTCCAACGTTGTACAGATGTAGCTTCCCTCTGCTTCTCTTCTTCGGTCCTTTACGAGCAGCACAGGCGTCACAAGAATGGCACCACTTCTCCACGTCATCCTTCGCCTTGCTCCAGAAGAAGCGCTCCCGAACTTTATTGAGAGTTTTCAAGACACCAAAATGTCCTCCAGTCGCACTACTATGTATTTCTTTCAGAACATCTGAAATCCTGGATCGAGGAAGTAGTAACTGCCACCTAGATGTCTTGCCGTCGTCAGATTCCCATTTTCGGTGTAGCACGCCGTTCCGTAAATGGAGCGAGTTCCATAAAGCCCAGTATCTTTTTGTTGCAGGACTGAAGATGGAAACGTCCTGCCAGCTAGGTCGCCGACCGTCACTTTCCATGAACTCCAAAATTGGTTTTATGTCGGGGTCTTCAAGTTGATCTTTTCGAACTTGGTCGTCACTCCATGGATCAGGTTCTGATGATATTGGAGTCACTGTCACCTGATAGGCGGTAGGGCTAGTCGTTCCATACTGTTTCTCGATTCGGGAACAATAGTGGCAGTTCTCAGGACAGGGTCTTCTTGATAAAGCGTCAGCATTACCGTGAGATAACCCTTTTCGGTGTTTGATCTCCATGTCATATTCCTGGAGTCGCTGTATCCACCTGGCTATCTGGCCTTCCGGATTTTTGAAGTTCAAAAGCCAAGTTAATGAGGCATGATCTGTCCGAAGCAGAAATTTTCGGCCGTAGAGGTAATGATGGAAGTGTTCTACAGCTTTCACTATGGCCAGTAACTCCTTTCTGGTGACGCAGTAATTTCGCTCCGACTTTGATAAGCATTTGCTCCAGTAAGCGATGACATGTTCATTTCCGTCAATTTCTTGGGATAAAACAGCTCCGATGCCCTCGTTGCTCGCATCAGTGTCCAGGATAAAGGATTTTTCAGGCTGAGGATAGGCGAGGATAGGCGTTGATGTTAAAGCCTCCTTCAGTCGTAGAAATGCTTCTTCGCATTCTTTGGACCATTCAAACTTTTGCTTGCTCTCCGTCAGCTTATGCAAAGGTCGTGCAATGTTGGAAAAATCCTTTACAAACTTCCTGTAGTAGGTGCAGAGCCCCAGGAAACTTCGCAGCTGATGGATGTTTTCGGGACGACTCCAACTCTTGACAGCAGATACCTTCTCTGGATCGGTTTGTACACCCTCAGAAGAGATGATGTGACCAAGGTAGTTCACTTCCCGGCGGAACAAATTACATTTGGACGGGCTTAACTTCAGATTGGCTTCCTTAAGCTTTTGCAGCACCTTCCTAAGATTTGCCAGATGTTCTTCGAAGTTGCGTCCCACGATGATGATATCGTCTAAGTAGACCAGACAGGATTCGTAAGAAAGTCCTCTTAACACAGTCTCCATAAGACGCTCGAACGTAGCTGGTGCATTGCAGAGGCCGAAGGGCATCACTTTAAACTGCCATAAGCCTTGTCCAGTTGTAAACGCTGTCTTCTCTCGGTCATCAGGGTGTATCTCAACCTGCCAGTAGCCGCTCTTCAAGTCCAGGGTCGAAAACCACTTGTGTCCGGACAGAGTGTCCAAGGTGTCGTCTATCCGTGGAAGAGGGTAACTGTCTTTCTTGGTGATTTCATTCAGCCGTCGGTAATCGACACAAAATCTGGTGGAGCCATCTTTCTTTCGGACCAAGACGATGGGAGACGCCCAGGGACTGGATGACGGTTCGATTACATCATTCTCCTTCATCTCTTTCAGGAGGGTCTCAACCTCTTCCTTCTTGGCGAACGGTAGTCGTCTTGGATGCTGCTTAATAGGGAGGTGTTCTCCAGTGTAAATCCTATGCTGCGTTAAATTCGTACGGCCAACATCCTCCGATGTAGATGAAAACAGATGCTTGAAGTCATCCACCAATTGTTCCGCAGCAGTTCTTTGATCCTTCGATAAGGGTGCACTCCCAATTAACTTCGATGTCAAGGACTCAGAAGACACAGTCTCGGGGGAATTGATTCTTCTAATGATGCAGTTTACGGGAGTACAAGTTGCTAACACTTCGCCTTTCCGGATATTCCTTGGCCTTTCACTCACGTTGGCGACTCTCACAGGAATTACATCCTTGGAAAGGTCCACAAGCGTAGATGCCACCAGCATTCCTTTTGGGTTATTGCTTAAGTTGGGGTATTCAATGAGTCCAAATCTAAAACTATTGCTTTCTTCAATGGAGCCGGGTATTAATGATTCTGACCTTGAGGGAATTGATAAATCTGTTTGGGCAATTATTTGATGAGCGGATTTTACATCACTTTCTGCGGGAAAGACTGCTATGTCTTCTCTCGTCGAGTGCAGCTCGTTAGTCTTGAAATCGAGGTTGAAGTCATACTTCTTTAAAAAGTCCAATCCGAGAATGAAGGGGTCTATGATAGCAGCAACGAATGCGGTATGATGGTAAATGGCATTTCCAAACACAATTTCTAAGTTCACTTTACCTTCAATCTCGATCTTGTCACCTGTCACAGTTTGGAGGGTAACGCAGGGCGGCGTCCACAGAATGTTGAGTCCAAATTGACGAGCCACATCTGTTCTAATGATCGTAACATTGGCTCCAGTGTCAATAATCAGTTCGCAGGGAAACCCGTTTACATATGCGTAAACAAACAGTCCATTACTGCCGCCACTCGTCGATGAAATCTGGAAAACTTTAAGATGGGGCTCATTCCAATTTGGCGACCTCCGCCCCGCGAGATTGCCATGGCTTAGTTTTCCTGGACCTGCGAGGGAGAGGTGCTCTTCCCTCTGGTTTCTTGGCGAGCTTCACAGTTTCTTCGCAAGTGACCCTCGCCGCCACATTTCCAACACTTAAGTGATTGTCCATTTTGGTCCTTGGGAGCCGAAGTCCTTTTGAGGATTCCTGCAATTTCTTTTATTTGCTTTTCCAGTTCAGCAAAGCGTGACGAAACCGGATCAGGCTCATCAGTTTTGACGCCGCGGATCGAATGGCGATCCTTGCGGGTTGCTTGCTGGGCGGCCTCCAACTTCATCGCATACACAACAGCAGAATTCAGGTCTTTGACATCCGCCATCCGTAGAGCTTTCTGGATTTCCGGATCTCGAACCCCGTCGATGTAGTAATTGAGTGCCAGGTTGTCCCGAACATCCGCAGGACAGTCGCAAAAAGCAAGATGAGACAGTCTTTCGATGTCCGCCGCGAGCTCTTGCAGGGTTTCTCCGGTTCTCTGGAAACGGGACTTCAACTGGAGTCGGCTGAAATCTTTCTGGCACTTCTCACCGAAGCGAAGCTCCAACGCAGATGTGAGGGCGGCAAAATCCAGGCGCTGGCCGTCCGGAAGGTTCTGAAGAATGTCCGCTGCGTCACCTCTCAGGGATGCTGCAAGATGGCAGGCCTTGGTAGCAGAGTCCCATCCGTTCGCTTCCGCCACTATCATGAACTGAGTTTTGTAAACCTGCCACGAAGTTTTCCCATCAAATGTGGCAAGTTTAATGGACGGTCGAGCAACCGATGTGGGAGCGCCAAACTGTACAGAGCTGCTTTCCGCGGTCGCCAATCTCCTTTCCAGGTCTTTAAAGATGTCTTCTTTAAGTTGATGAAATTTTCTATCTTCTTCTTCCAGTTTATTTTCTACAGCATTGCATCGGCCTTCCACGGAACTTAATTTTTCTTCAAATTTCTCTTCGATAGCATCAACTCGATGCTCTATCTCATTAAATTTATTTTCCATCACAGTCTTTACCGAAGTAAGATCGTTTTTAATTTCCTCTTGGTTAGAAACTAGGTCATTTTTCAGCACCGTTAAATCACTTTTCAATTGGTTTTGATTAGCCGCCATATCATTTTTTAATTGTTCTTGATTAGCTGCCATATCATTTTTTAATTGTTCTTGATTAGCTGCCATATCATTTTTTAATTGTTCTTGATTAGCTGCCATATCATTTTTTAATTGTTCTTGATTAGCTGCCATATCATTTTTTAATTGTTCTTGATTAGCTGTAAAACTTGCAGTCAAGTCACTTTTTAATTGTTCTTGATTGGCTGTAAAACTTGCAGTCAAGTCACTTTTTAATTGTTCTTGATTAGCCGCCATATCACTCTTCACAGAGGTGATTGCGTCAAGAAGTTGTTTTAATTGTTCATCCATTGCGCGAGTAATCACCATAAAAATAAAGTCCTAATTCAAAAAAAGTCTTTATGAAAAAATGTCCAAAGTCACACTTACTCCAAGAAAGTCCAGAAGAAGCCCCACGTTGGGCGCCAATTTGTAACGGATTCGGTGCGACTTCCACTTTCTTGAAATGAAGACACAGTTCTTGATAAAAACACAGGAAATTTATTTACACTATGTACAGGAGAAACCGTTAACAACTGCTAAATTATTCATCAGCAATTATCACACAACACCGTAAACTCAACGTTTACACACGTATTTACTTCCAAATACGAAAACAACACAGCGAAATGCCTCGCTATAAACAGAGCTAATACACACACTCAGTTCGAAATCTGAATCGAAACTCCCCGTTTATCCATCGCTAACGGCTTTTATAAACATCCAAGAATTTTCTACAACATTCTTTCTGCTTCGAGAAATGCGTAGACCGTTATCAAACTTTATCAATGAAAATAAAAAGAATAGGGGTTGTATACTTTAGCCATATGTTAAGGGGTTGTATATTCATTACGGGAAACTATTTACAGGTTACGTTCCTACAATAATTACTATTTACAAGATTTGTAACACTATTAATTTTCTGGAATTAATCTGATGCTTACGAATTAAGACAGGAGAAAACGTTTGGAATTTTTGAAGGAACTTACTTTGAAAGGCAATTAATATTCTTTCGCAACTTTTATCCTGAAAAGCATCGACGTACATTTAAATTTTTCGTACCAATTGAACTAGCGAATTTTGGGCCGGCGACATTTTGGACCGGCGACATTTTGGACTGGCGACATTTTGAACCGGCGATATTTTGGGCCGGCGACATTTTGGGCCGGCGACATTTTGGGACGGCGTCATTTTGGGACGGCGACATTTTGAACCGGCGACATTTTGGACCGGCGACATTTTGGGACGGCGACATTTTGGCCGCGACATTTTGGCCCGCGACATTTTGGGCGTATACCCATATAGACACGCGAAATATCCATTTTGACGGTTCGCGAGTTAATTACAACAAGTTTTCTCGTTACGTCTGTATGTAAGTATGTATCTGCGCATGTGTGTGTGTATGTATGTCACATAACTCAAGAACAGAATGTCCTAGAAAGTTGAAATTTGGTGCGTAGACTCCTAGTGAGGTCTAGTTGTGCACCTTCGTTTTTAGTTGCATTCGGATACTCCAAACGGGGTCTTTTGCCCCTTTTTAGGGGAAATCATTTTTTATTCCGATATAAACTCAAGTGGTGTTATAATTTGGTGGACTCTTGGCGATATATCGGCAGTCTTTTGGGCACCAACTTGGCGACAAATTTGGCGATTTTTTTAAAAATCCGGTTTCAATTTGGCCATTGTTGGTGATATTTAGAGAGTAAACTATTGAATCACATTAAAACTGGCAATAACGAGAAAATGACATTAAAATGGAGTAAAAGGAAGTCTTGTGATGCACACATCAGCTCGTTTATTTTGGAACTAGTGGCACCCGCACGGCTTCGCCCGTAATAGAAAAATTAAAGGTCTTTTGGTTCGCTTGTATATTTACAAATAATGTATGGTGAATTTTCTCGCCAATTGGCTTGTACCGACGTTACGGTTCCACGCTATGATAATTTCGTATCTCGCCAATTGGCTTGTGCCCATGTTACGGTTCCACGTTATGATGATTTCGTAATTTATGATAGTTTTTTTCCTACAGACATCTAGACATCCTCCGGACAGAGAGACTTACTGCTTTATTATTAGTAAGGAAGAAGATAAAGATAAAGAAGAAAGATAAAGAAGTAAAGAAAAGAAAGATAATTTTCAGAACAAATTCTCTCCCATTTTATTAAATTTCTGTGAAAAATGGGCTTAAAATTGGAATAGAAAAAGAACAAAATCGAATTTTCGAAAAATCGCTTCGAGGTGCACACCCCCATGCTACATACTAACTTCGTGCCAAATTTCATGAAAATCGGCCGAACGGTTTAGGCGCTATGCGCGTCACAGACATCCTACAGACATCCTACAGATATCCTACAGACATCCAGACATCCTCCGGACAGAGAGACATTCAGCTTTATTATTAGTAAAGAAGAAAAGAAAAGAAGAAAGATAAAGAAGTAAAGAAAAGAAAGATAATTTTCAGAACAAATTCTTTCCCATTTTATTAAATTTCTGTGAAAAATGGGCTTAAAATTGGAATAGAAAAAGAACAAAATCGAATTTTCGAAAAATCGCTTCGAGGTGCACACCCCCATGCTATAAACTAACTTTGTGCTAAATTTCGTTAAAATCGGCCGAACGGTCTAGGCGCAATGCGCGTCAAAGACATCCTACAGACGTCCAGACATCCTCCGGACAGAGAGACTTTCAGTTTTATTATTAGTAAAGAAGATAAAGATAAAGAAGAAAAGAAGAAAGATAAAGAAGTAAAGAAAAGAAAGATAATTTTCAGAACAAATTCTTACCCATTTTATTAAATTTCTGTGAAAAATTGTCTTAAAATTGGAATAGAAAAAGAACCACATCGAATTTTCGAAAAATCGCTTCGAGGTGCACACCCCCATGCTACATACTAACTTCGTGCCAAATTTCATGAAAATCGGCCTAACGGTTTAGGCGCTATGCGCGTCACAGACATCCTACAGATATCCTACAGACATCCTACAGACATCCAGACATCTAGACATCCTCCGGACAGAGAGACTTTCTGCTTTATTATTAGTAAGGAGGATTACAGTGAAACCTCCGAATAGCGGACAGTCAAGGGACCAGAAGTTTTGTCCGTTATTGGAAGGTGTCCGCTATTAGGAGGACTACTTAATTTACCTTTTTCAAAATGGGCTGTTGTTCCCTTTGTAGAACACAATCGAAACAATTGCGAAAGGTTTACTACATTTTACGTCAAGAGTAATTAATCTGTTTTTTCTTAATAAAGGTATACTGACAGCACACACTTGTCTTAAAAAGCATTTAATCAATTAAAGTAATCAGTTAAAACAGTTTGATATCTCCTTTTTGCATTACAAGCCTGTTTCTCAATATAAATATTTAAATCTTTTACCTTAGCAAGTCCTTCAGTGTCCCCTTTGCTCAGGAAAAAGTTTTTCATTTCTTTACTGTATTTCAGTGCTTCCGAAAATTCTCTACTTGTGCAATTTTTTTATGGTTAATTTATTTATTTTATCTCGTGTATCACTATTGCATGATTGACAGTTGGCAATATGACCTTGAATATGGGCAAATCTTTCTCATGTCTAAAAATTAAACATCCCAATGAAACCACGGCGCCATAAAACCGACTACTACCGGCACAGGTCTTAGCCCAGTCAATAAAGGTTTCGTGTTGCAACTAATTTAGGGAAAGCTAAGTTTTTGCAGGTTGTTAGTACATAAAGTATACACTAAAAAAATACAAAGTCCCGACCTCCACCCCTCTTGCTTCCCCCCCCCCCCACCCCTCCGAAACATTGTCAGAGCAGTACTATGATTATACGCTTTTCGTGTTGCAACTACTTAAAAGAAAGCTGAGTTTTGGCGGGATGTTAGTACATTATGTATCCTTTAAAAAAGTACGAAGTCCCGACCCCCACCACTCTTTCTCCCCCTCCTCCCCCCCCCCTCCGAAACACTGCAAGAACAGTACTATGATTGTAAGCTTTTCGTGTCGCAACTAATTAAGAGAAAGCTGAATTTTGGCAGGATGTTAGTACGTAATGTATTCTTTAAAAAAATACAGTCCCGACCCCCACCACTCTTTCAACCCCCCCTCCCCCCCACACCCTCATTCCTTACGAAACACTGCAAGAACAGTACTATGATTGTACGCTTTTCGTGTCGCAACTAATTAAGGGAAAGCTGAATTTTGGCAGGATGTTAGTACGTAATGTATTCTTTGAAAAAGTACAAAGTGCCGACCCCCACCTCTCTTGCTTTCCTCCATACCCCCTCCGAAACATTTTAAGATCAGTACTATGACTATGCGCTTTTCGTGTCGCAACTAATTTGGGGAAAGCGGATGTTTTTCAAGATGTCAGTACAAAAAGTATACACTAAAATAAGACAAAGTCCCGACCCCCACCCCTCTTTCTAACCCCCCTTCCTCACCCCTTCCGAAACATTGCAAGAGCAATACTATGATTATACGCTTTTCGTGTCCCAACTAAATAGGGGAAAGCTGTTTTTTTTTTCTCAAGATGTTAGTATACAAAGTATACGCTAAAAAAACACAAAGTCCCCCCCCCCCCGCCCCGTCCGAAACATTGCAAGAGCAGTATCATGATTATACGCTTACAGCTCGAAAACTAATGATGATAACGGAATATTCCTTTTATTTCACTTCTTGCAATGTTATAAACCAGTGGTGCCCAACCTACGGCCCATGGGTCACATTCGGCCCATGAAACTGATCAGTGTGAACCGTTGTTTTGCGAAATATTACAACTCGAGGACTATGTTGAACTGGTTTCTGAAAAACAGGTTGCATTCAACAAAAAAAAAGGCATCAAGTTATTATAACTACAATTTTTTTATAAGGGGTCATCTTACAGTTTGTTGGCTTGGTCTGAAATATTGTTACAATGCATTCTACTACAGTATTCACACATAAATGTACAATCGAACCCAGTTTTAGGACAGCTACAGTTTGTAACACAATGTTTTACAGTTGCAAGATATGAGTAGGAGAATTTCACTTGGAGCAGAGAGGTAATTATCATGATCTTAGAAATCAGTCTATTGCTTGAAATATATCCCAAACCCATTCTTCTGCTGGAAAATTTAAACCTAACCAAGTTTGAATAAAAGTTTGTGAAAAGCAAGTAATCGCAAAAATGTCCCTAAAGTCCACTTTTGATTTATCAAAACTTCCACCATCTTCAGACGTCACTCGTCAACATCTTTTAAAGGTTTCCACCAGAGTTTTTAGGGTCAACACCAGATTCAAACTTGGTTAGGTTTTGAACGTCCCCAGAAGAGTGCGGTTGGCATTATACTTCATGCAACAGACTTATTCCTAAGTTCATGAAGATTATCTCTGCTTCAAGTGAACTTCTCCAATTAATATCTTGCAATTGAAAACAGGTGTTTCAAACTGTATCTGTCGTAAAGCTAGGTTCGATTGCACGTCTATGTGTGGACACTGTAGTGGAATGCACTGAAACAATATTTCGAACCAAACCAACGAAATATTAGAAGATGGCCCATTATAAGGCTTAAAAATAATAACCAAAAGCAATATTAAATGTTAATAATATCCGATGCGAGAAAATAATCTCAGTTCAAATAAACTGTTCCTGATTTATTTAAAGCTTAAATAGCTAGCCAAGCATTAACATTATTTTGTAGACTATCGCCGACACAAACGAATTATAAACTTTTGTAACAAATAATTGCATTATGATAGTAAAAACTTTAACGTCATTACATTGTTGATCCATTTGAAGAAAATGATTATTATCACATTATTATCTATAAATTTTGTTTAAACATTCTTTCTAAGACGTAATGATAAAAAGCTATTAATTTGTTGAAGTTACTTTTTGGTTTTTGTTGTGAGTTTTCTGCATATGATTAAGTTGGTAAAACGGTGAAACTGAGCTATCTACATAAAAAGTGTATGTTTCAGAATTTGTGAATAACAGCAATCCCCAACAATGTTTTCAGAAACCAATTTCTAAATATTTGGCTAACAATTTAACATTGTCATTAATCGTGCTCTTCGAGTTGTGACATTTCACAAAACAACGGGCCACACGGATCAGCTTTGCGGGCCGGATACGGCACCTGGGCCGTAGGTTGGGCACCACTGGTTAATAATATTTTTAGGAGTGACATAAAAAAGAAAAAAAGGAACATATTCCGGTAACATCATAAATTTTCATATAATCATAGTACTGAACTGATCAGTGTGCAATGTTTCGGAAGGAGGGGGGTGGAGCATCAAGAGAGGTTGGGGTCGGGACTGTCAAGGTTTTAGTGTATACTTTATGTATTAACATCCTGCCAAAACGCAGCTTTCTCTTAAATAGTTGCGACACGAAAAACGTATAATCATAGTAATGCTCTTGCAATGTTTCGGAGGGGGTGGGGGAGAAAGCAAGAGGGGTGGGGGTCGGGACTTTGTATTTTTTTAGTGTACACTTTATTTGCTAACATCCTGCAAAAATTCAGCTTTCCCTAAATTAGTTGCGACAAAGCCTATTTTTTTACCTTCATTGACTGGGCTATCTGTTCAATTGCATCTCTCGAGAGCCCCAGTTAGAAAAAGCACCCAGTTTCCTCTTTTTTATCTTAACTTTTGAATAGTTATTGTGTACAAAATTCATTAAAATCTTAAGAAAAACGTAAGTTACGTTAATTGTTAGACTGACATCAGTTTCCACTTATCTGCTTCAAAACTCTCAAAACTAGCCGTAACAAAATTATGACTTTTTTTTTTCTTTTTTATTTTTCGTTGCTCGCAAAAAGTACCATGTCTTTTAGTTTTATTTTTTTCTGCCCCCAACTTTTAAGCCCCAATCGCTGCCTCTGCCCATTACCACCCTTTTAATTCCAAGAAACAGTGATAAGGAAATGGCGGGGGGGGGGGGGAGAGTATATCAGTTGTGGAGATGAAAAGCTTTGTAAGGCAAGCAGTTACTAAGATATTCTTTGAAAAGAAAAAAAACGGAAGTGCTACTATCACAAGGGAAATTTTTTGTGAAATAACTGTCCGTTATTCGGAGTGTCCGTTATTCAGAGTGAATTATATGGAATGGCCTATATTGAGGGAC
This sequence comes from Uloborus diversus, assembly GCF_026930045.1. Classification (NCBI taxonomy): domain Eukaryota; kingdom Metazoa; phylum Arthropoda; class Arachnida; order Araneae; family Uloboridae; genus Uloborus; species Uloborus diversus. Next base: position 162,299,030 of record NC_072737.1, on the reverse strand, counting down.
TGGGACTTGCAAAAATGTCCGTTATTTAGAGGTATCCGTTATTCGGGAGTGTCCGTTAAGGGAGGTTTCACTGTACAAATTTTGAAACAAAAACAGTTGAACTCGCTTATACTGAGCCCTGATTTAACGAGGATATAAGAAATGTTTAGTTGATACAAGGTATATGAGAACGTCACTCGCTTTACTTAAAGAAAGCAATTTTTTTTCATCTGAGTTTTGAGTTGTAAAATTTCTACTGACTCCCAGCTCAGTTTATACTTTTTGGAAAAATTTCTTTAGCATTCCTAAGTGAACAGAAAGTTCATGATGTGTCATATATCCTGAAAATAATTGCTGAAGACCTCTTTAAAAAGAAAAAATATTATATATATGGAGTAGTGACACATTTGAAAATTAAATAATTCATAACACCAATGTTATCACTTCCAATGATATTATAGCTCAAGTTCTAGCTGATGCTGATGAAAAAGATATTAAAACCAACAACAATAATGACAAATATGAAGTTTAACTACTTTTAACCGACTCGATGACTTTTGATGTGCAGAAAAACTTCAAAAGTTTTTCAAAACCAGAGGTGCAAATGATGATGTTTTTTGGGCCATAAGGAATATGGGAGAGATAATAAGCTCAAAGCAAATTAACCAACTTCTTTGGTACTGTACAGGAGAAAAACCATTGTTTTCCAAGTTGGTCGATTTTCAAAAGTTCAGTTTCAAAACTAATTCGTTAACTTTCTTAACAATTAACTTTATAATTGCTTTTATTAATTTTTGTTTTTAGCATCGATTTAAAGGCTTGTTCCACCTTCCACGAATCCACCCATTTAAGACAGAGCATGCATAGTAAAATTATTATAAAATTACCGGTACCCGCACGGCTTTGCCCGTAGTAGAAAATTAAAACAGGATGGCGACAGATCAGGGAGATCAGGGAACTTTATTAATCAGGGAAATATCAGGGAATTTTGAAAAAATAACAAAAAATCAGGGAAAATTGATTTTATGAAGAATTTTTTTTTTTTTTCTGGTTTACAAAATTAAGTACTATAATTCCCTACGCATTTTCCGCAAATTATCTGTTCAAAAAAAAAAAAGTAAAATTAATGAGGTGCATTATACACTGCCGCATATTTGTGCATCTTTTTTCCTCAACATCAAAGTATTGAATCTTACTTATTAACCACAGGATGAACTTCCTAAGATTGCTTCTGTGTCTGTTCGGTTGTTTATTTTACCTAGTTTGAAATTTCCTATTACGCTTTCATTGCTACGTAAAATAAACAACCATACAGGCAAAGAGGAAGCCTTCATTAACGCCTTAGCTTCTTTGCCTTTATTCCATTGTCTCGAAGTAATTAGAGTACTGTGATTCTTGATTTCAAGAAGAAATCTTTGGTTTTTGAATTAATACTGGTAAAAGCTTAAAAGTTATTACTTCTTCGCGTTTTTACTTTTGCTAAAATTGAACTTTCAATTAAAAAAAAAAAAAAACTTTGTTTTTTGCCGTTATACTATTTGTTGTCACTGCAGATTATAAAGGTTTTCTTTTTTTCAGACTTAAGTGATTCTTTTTTATATAACCAAGTTGTTTTCTTCTTTTATATATTTTAAAATTAACTAATTGCTTTTTTTTCTGTTTTTTTTTTCCCCCTTGCATTCAAAGTTGTTTGTTACAAAAGCAATCTAAGACTTTTTTTCGTTGCATACTGAAATCATTTGAAATAGAGTTAACTTGTGTACTTAAGTAAATATCTTTATTTTTTTTATTGTTGAAATGCAGTATTCATTCATTAAAACCTATGTTCTTGATTAGAGAAAAGCTCCCTATGATGGATGTCAAATGGTTTCATCTGTTTTGCATAAATATGTCAACTAGTTATATAAGAATAACTACATTACTTCTATTCTTTCACTATTACTTGTTATTCTTGCAACAATTATTATACTGTTTGAAAATTTAGTTCAAAATAATTTCAATTACTTTTTAGTTCTATCATAAATACACATATGTTTTTAAGAGTGAGTTTAATAGTTTCTTAAAATTCTCATGCTAAATGGTTTCTGAAAGTATTTTTTTTTAAATTTTCTATAATCTTTCCATGTAGAAAAATTTAATATACTGTTTTGTAGGGGTTTTTTTTCCAAAAAAATTCACTTGATATGTTTTTTTTTAACCATTTTATTAAAAAAGTATCATCTTTTTAAAATATATCTTTAGTTCAACAACTTTACACAGCTTAAAATGTTTAAAATTCTGCATTTTATACAAACATACAATAGGTTTCAAGTAGAGCAAAGAAAGAAAACCATTATCATTAGTAATGTAAATCAGGGAAATCTGGTGAACTTAATCAGGGAAGTCAGGGAACTTTTTTTCGCAATTCCTGTCGCCACCCTGTAAAAGGTCATTTGGTTCGCCTGTATATTTACAAATAATGGATGATGAATTTCTCGCCAATTTGCTATATTCATTTGCTCACCCACGTTACGGTTCCATGTAATGATGGTTTGGTAATTTACTCATCCACGTTGTCATAATTTTGCTTGGTAAAATGTTCTTAAAATTGAAATAGAAAAAGAGCAAAATCGAATTTTCGAAAAATTGCTTCGAGATGCTCACCCCTAAGCTACGAACTAATTCTATGCCAAATTTCATGAAACTCGGCCAAACGGTTTTGGCGCAATGCGCGGAACAGAGATCCTGACATCTAGAGACACAGACTTTCAGCTTTATTATTAGCAAAGATGATTTAGCCTTCAGCAGTTTTGTGTGTTAAGTTAAGAATAAATAATATATTTTTACAAAAAGTTTTCTTTAATCTATCTGTATATATTTTAATCTAGTATTAAACCGGGTGGGGGGGGGGGGAGTATATTTTAAGTTTGGCATTAATACAAAACTTTTCTTCCAACTTGTGTGTTTTGATGACAGCAGCCACTTAATCTCAGTTTTAATAGAAATGGACGTATCTGTCTCTCTTATTTATAATAGTGTTATAATGAAAAATTTCTGAAAAAGTAGCAACTAAGAGAGCATAATGAAACTTTTTTAAGAAGCTTAAATTATTTACCCTCATGTTCGCCTGATCAAAGTATGAGGTCTTAAAATCTGCGTACATTTTAAGAAAAGTCAAAAAATTTAGCAAATTTTGTTGAGGAATGGAATTTGTGAAAGCTTTCACAAGCTTTGCAGATCGATGTCCTGACGTTGAAATCGCATGGTAACTTTATTTTATTGCCAAGTCTTTAAATTTAGCATTTTTTGCAAAATTTTCGCAGACTTTAAGTACTTCAGTTTACGGGGGGGGGGGGGGGGGCACCAGAAAATGTCACAATATGATCTTTCAATTGCTTTCATTTTCAACTCTTATCACCATTACACTTCGTGTATTTCCCTGGTTAGAAGCTTAAATATGAGTATTCAGGGTATTCTGAAACATGCTTTTAGCAAATTATTTTCTTTATCAGTTGTTTTTCTAGAAGCCTAGCTACTAAGGATCAATTGATTCACAATGAGTCAACATTGTATTGAAATGTAACTTTGTGCATAATTATAGCCCTTGATTCCTTTATTACATGATTTTTTCTTATGATTCATTTTATAGTAGAAATAAAACTAAATATCTTGGTGCAAAACATTTAAATGATAAAATCAACGTTGTTACAGCTTGAAATTCGATAAAAATTTGTATGCTCTTGTTTTGGAGCTACATGAAAATCCTTTAATCAACACTGCTTTTTTTTTTTTTTTTTTTTTTTGTAAGTGTGGGTCGATTGATGTTACCTAAAGGAAAATACACTCACTGCCAAAAGTTAAGCACAGAGTGGTAAAATGCGAAAAATGGATAAGTACCGCTTTGATTGAAATGAAATACGGCAGGAAAGTAGCAAATATGTTTATGAAATGAACAATACAAAGAATTACTTACAGAGATGAAAACAATAATAAATTTTCAAAAACTATAAGATGACATCATATCGTAATCATTTACAAAATATTGTTTAATTTCAAACAAACAACAAAAACTGACATTAATAGGGTATGTGTAGACATCCCTCATCTGCATACAAAGTTTACAGAGTGTAAGCATGCTTTTTATGAGGTGATCAACCACCACAGAGTCGAGTAATCGCCATTCCTCATGTAGAGCAGTTTCCAATTCTGTGAGAGTGGTTGCGGATGGGAAACGTGTACTAAGGGCAAGGCCGAGGGCATCCTAAAGATTTTCAATGGAATTGAGGTCGGGTGAGTACGCCGGCCAGTCCATACGCGCAATATACCCTCATTCTACAGGTAGTGGTCAACGTTGGCAGCTCTATGGGGACACGCAATATCGTCTATTAAAGTGAAAGCAGGATCCACTGCAGCAGCGTACAATCTCACAGTGGGGTCTAGGACTTCCTCCCGATAACGTATAGCCGTCATAGAACCCCGTCTGTAGGTGTGCAGGTCGGTGCAAAACTCCAACGAAATCCATGCCCAGGCCATGATTCTTCCACCTTGGAATGCGTGATGTTCTGGAGCTGATTACGCTTGCCTTGTTTTCTCCAGACCATTGCACGCTTGAGATCGGGTTGCAGCCCAAATCTTGACTCATCTGCGAACATAACAGTGCCCCAATCAGTCACAGTACAACTGACATGTTGGCGGTACCACTTTAATCGTGCCCCTCTGCATTGGAGTGAGAGAGGAATACAAACTCGTGGTACCCGGTCATACAGCCCGTTCATGTATAGACATCGGCACACAGTAGTGGAAGATATCGTCTCACCAATGGTCGCTGCAACCGTAGATGTCACGCGTGTAGAGGTCCCTCTTCGGTTCCGCTTGGCTACAACAGCAATATATCGATCTTCCATGATTTTCGAAACCCTTAAGCGACCGGTCATAAGTCTTCGGGCAAATGTTTGGCTCGTTAGAAATTGTTTCCATAATCGTGAAATGGTGGAGTGATAAGCGCCAAAGAAAAGAGCAACTACTGTGATTGATTGTTCTGCTTCAGTGCGTCCGACACCACTAGACCGCTCAAAATTTTCCATTCATCCTCTGGAAGCCATACAAACACGTCTGTCTTGAAAACAAATCGTATGAAAGTTCTAAACTCCTTTCATCGGCACTTACAAGCAACTCCTGTAACCCTTCAAAATGCTGTCTTCTTATACGACTGCTTTTTTTGCATATTTCTCGACACTAAACCACGAGATTGGCTGTTACCTAACTTATTTGCATACTTTCTACCTCTGCAGAGAACTGCAGCTTCTCCAATTCGGATTGACTTCCAGAATTTTATTTTCCTCTCCGTGCTTAACTTTTGGCAGTGAGTGTATCTAAATGTAAGAAATGGTCCTTTTTGTTAATTATTTCTGTATTACGAGAGTTATTTTGAGCTCAAGAAATTCAGAAAAATTTAAGTAGATGAAAACCCTTGAAACATTTTTAGATTGATTTATCAATGATTTGGCAAAAAAAAAAAAAAAACTTTTCCTGCAAAGTGTTAACTATATTTCAATGCGTGAATTAGTTTAAAAGAATTAAAAAGTAAGTATACATGCAGTTAGGATTTCAGTAATTTATACTTAGAATGATTGTGAAAATCAGGAAAAGTAAACAGAAGGATTGTTGAATGAGAAAAGACAAGAGAAATATATTTAAAAAAAAAATCCACTGCCACATATAATTCTCAAGAATCATTCCCACACTTTATTGTTTATTCAAAATTGAGGAAATGACATATTTGTTCAAATTTGATTCTTGATAGACCTAATTGATTTCTGAGAATAACCACATCTAGTAGGGGAAGCTGCTGTACCCATGGACGGTTGTACCAACGGACGTTGTCGGTAAATTCCGGGTATCATCGAGAGAGATTCTATTTGGGGTTCAACGTCTGTGTCACAGTCCTCTCCAGTACCCTAGGAAGTTTCAACGCCATCAAACAAGCATTTAAGATTCTATCACATTTTTTCAGTTTTAGTAGGATCTAAGTAAAAAAAAAAAAAAAAAAAAACATGAGCAATTTCTTTGTTTTTTCGTCCGTCGTGGATTCTATTATTCATTTTTGTTGTAGGTATCATGATTCATTATAGTAGGTATCATATATCATTGATATATTTTGAAGGTTTTGTTTCTGATTTTTAATGTTGTAAAACTGCGGTCCTGGCAAAACCAAAATGGCGTACCTTTGTACCCAAGGACACATAACCATATGTACCCACGGACGGCAATTTTTAGTCTCCTTGGGTCACACGTGAGTCTTATAATGTGAAGTACCTCAAAATGGTGCCTTGTCATCAACGTCCGAAATTGGCTTTCAACAATGATGATGAATTTGAAGTAGGGCTTGAAGATATAGTGTTGAAGTAACCCCCACCTGTTGTAGGATCTACAGACCGTCAATCCCACTTGTTTTCATTTGAAGTCGACTTTTATAGATTTTGTTGGTTTAATCTAAACTGAGTTTTTCTGCAATGGGTTAGTTTTGGGTTAAAGGTTTCAATTTGCATATAAATTGAGGTTATTATGTAGGTACATAGAGAGCCATAATATCATGAATCTAGTAATTTTTTTTTGTTTAAAAACATATTAATTATCCACAACATCACTAACTCTCTTAAGAGTAATAACTTTTTAAAAGAGTTCTCTGATGTTAAAAATTAAGAAAAAATTAAAAAATGGGAAAAATTGTCGATTAATTTTCGAAATTTAATTTCTGTTGGATATTTTATTTAATGTTATTTTCAATGGACGTTTGAAGTATCTCAATATAAAATGACTTATGAAAATGTATTGAGTATAATTGAGTTCCCCAGACCTATTTATATATTGTTTTCTTGCATGTCCATGGATACAAGGGCACACGTCTGGGGGGTGAACGGGGTGTTGTACACACGGACAAAAAGGATGGTTTTTAAGAAAAAAATTTTGAAGTTGAAAGCTTTGAGATTTTCATCTGACGAAAATTGCCAAATAAGATGATAAGTTGTAGATTCTGTCAGAAAATTTTTCCGATTATCCATTCCCAGAAACCAGCAAAAATTGAAAAGTAAATTTTGCCCGTGGGTAGCTTCCCCTAATGTTCTTAGACAAGGAAGTTACTAAATCATTATTCAGTTTTCGTGCATTGTTTTATGTTATTTAGCTTTTAAACACGAAATGAGGGAATGGCACTCGTGAAAAACGCTACCTGGTTTGATGAATTCAAATTGATTCCACGGACAAATTTTCAACAACTTAAAGACGAAAATGTGCTGCAGTGTTCGTCAGAATTGGCAGCTATAAACTACTAAAGCTTTTACAATTTATTATTTTTTACTTTCATCGTGATTCTGAGGGGTTAAGATACTATATGGTGCAACTCACGGGGGGGGGGGGGGGGACGGTTATAACATCGTTATAACAATTTTTTTTTGTCAGTGCAGTATCTCTGGCTCTAAATTTTGATGCCCAAACTTAATTTTTTCTATCGGAACCAAGTTTGGAACTGAACGTGGAATTTTTGCAGAATAGTAATCAAAGAACCACCATTTCAAATACAAATGTGACGACCAGCAACACGCTCTGGGCCCAGCTAGGGTGGTCCTAGTTAGTTTATAAGTCCCCACTGAAGATCATTGACCCTCTTAAAGCTATCCACCCCGTTGCTCATTACCGCCTTTTCCGGTAAGCTGTTCCAAGTGCCCACAACCCTACTAAAGTAGTATTTTTTCCTCACTTCCAGGTTAGCCTGAAATTTGAATAGCTTAAAACAATGCCCCCTCGTCCTGTTTTCAGTGCAAAAATTTAATCCATTAACATCTTTCATTTTGATAAATTTAAACAACTGAATCATGCCCCTCTGACTCTACTTTGCTCCAGGCTATACATATTAAATTTGGTATCATAATCTAAATCTGAAAATCCCCTTACTAGTCTAGTTACCCTTCTTTGAACCCTTTCCAATACAGAAATATCTTTCTGCATTTCGACTATGCTCCTAAACAACACGACGATGCCTACCACGCCATGCCATTGCTGCTACTGCAAATGGCACATATACAGTCGAACCTCCACATATCGAAATTTTCTATATATCTAAATCCCAGCAAATTTCTATGTTTATTACATAGAAAAATTGTTTTTATATTATCGAAATTTTTTTTCGAGACATTTGTAGATTTTTTTTCCACTTCAGACTGTTTGTCTAATGAAAAATGAAGGTTAAGGAAGAATATTATGTTCACTAAAGGTTGCTACGAAACTCAGAAGGAATCTGGGGTTGAAAGGTGTGTATATAGGTCGTTGTTCAGTTCTGGAGTTCTTAAAGTCCCTCAAGTTTTATTTCAAATCTAAGCTGTAACCAGTAACACTGTAAAATCCGTTTTCAATTTATCCCTTTTGTCTGTTGGTTGTCATTCCTAGTCTTTTTAGCTACAGTAAAAATCATTTAAGTAGACTGATTTTTTACTTTTCTCTCGATTACATTGTCAAAACGAAACTCCCCTAATGTTGCGGATCAAGTTAATTGCCGAAGAATGAAGGTGTATGACGGCGCAGAAATGTAATTTCTGTTAATTTTTTAATTATCAACTTTCATTTAATCCGATGCTCGTATAAATTAGAAATTGGGTTTCATACACGAAAATTAGCTTTAATTTGAGTATTTGAGGAGATTTGTACGATAAATAAGATCGTTTCTATATATCGATTTTTTTTCCGGTAATTTGCTACTTCGATATATGGAGGTCCGACTATACTGTTATCTGTCAAACTACTTCCTCACCCCAAGTCCCACAGCGCCCTTTCCAATCCTGCGTTGACGAGAATGCGAAAGCAGCTCTGTTTTTAAAATTTTTATCAAATTAAGGAAACATTTGACAGTTTGATTTCTTTATGACTGAAAATACACATATAAAAGTATATAATGTAGTACTTTCGAATTTCAAAATAATTCAGACTATGATGCAAAACGTAATATGATTTTCTTCCAAATAGCGAAAAGTTAATTCTTTGCACCGCGCATGATTCTGAATTCAATAATGGTTTATAATTTCCAAAATTGGCATTAAATTACAGTCAAGTGTCACAGTAAGATGCTATGCATCTTTTTTTTTTAGCTCATAAAATAGCAAATATTTTTTGTAGCAATAAATATTAAAATTTTGTATAAAAATCATAATTGTAATGTAAAATCCTTGTCCCTTAAAAAATGTTTTTTTACAAGTTTTGCTTAAATTGATGGATAAGTCCTAGAAAGAATATATTCCACAAAATACGTACACTACATTTCAGAGCAATAGAACAATAACTTGTTTAAATATGATGCAAGTAGTCTGAAATTTTAGGTTTTTAAAAAACGCGTTTAAAGTTCAAACTCACAATGGTCCCAAATGTAAACAGCCCCTACTATTTTATTAATAACTTTGGAAGTATTTTTACGATCATTAAAAGTTTGGTACCAAGCTATTCAGAAAAGTAGAGACAATAAAAAAAACTTCTTCTTCAAAACATCGGATTTTTTAAGCTTAAACAGTCCTGAGACCTCTTAGTATGCTGGACGCTGCATACTGGTATTTTGGGTCACAAAATCAGGACATACGTCGAGTGTGTATCCATTATGCTATGGTTGGCCGAAGAACGTTAGTGATAAGTGTTGGAATATAACTAATTTCACAAAAACAATTAAAATGAATACCATTTTAATTTAACACAACTTAGTAAATTATATATACATAAAAGAAAACTATTCTTGTGCTTCAAGTCTCCTTTTTCTCATAGCTTGACAAATGTGCTATAAACACTCCTATCCAATAAATTATCACCCATGATTGTGCATATATAGAATACAGCTAAAAGCTTTTGTAAAAAACATTGCCTATCTCTGCAAAAATATGCAGTTTCTTATTTTCTTTCTGCTTCTGTCTCTTGCTCCGCTTCTTCTGCTGCTTCTGCCTCCGCTTCACCTCCTGCATTTCCTCCAGCACCAGCTCCAGCATTCCCACTAGCTCCAAACCCAAAATTCATACCAGCATCTGCTCCTGCCCCTGCTCCTCCTTCACCTCCCGCTCCTCCTCCTCCACCAGCACCGGCTCCAGCATTCCCTCCGAATCCGAATCCCATTCCAGCGTTACCACCTGCTCCGGCTCCTGCTCCTCCGTTGCCACCTCCTCCTCCTCCACCACCTGCACCTTAATATGCAAAAAATAAAAGAATTTTGACATCTTTAACTCAAACTATGCTTTACGCAATTACGAACTGCGATCGGATCCTACTCATTGGGTTTCTTGTTTCTGCAAATGGCTCCTATCGCAATCATAATTGTGAAAAACATAATTTGAATTCAAGATGCCAAATTTCAAATTGGATATATTTCAGAGGTTATTGGATAGAGTCCAGAGTTCATAAAATATAGTCTAATGATAATTGAAAATATATTCTAGGGGCCATTGGATATAGTTTAGAGATATAGCAGGTACCGGAATTCAAAAACGGTCAAGTGAGAACAATAAGCAATACTTGATTGCTCAAAAAAGATGAAGAAAAAAACCCCATAAATTTTGAGTGACGGGAATAAACATGTTAGTGCTGAGGAATAAACCCAGAATTTCGGGCATCATTTTAAATTTTGTGAGTATAAACAAACTTTATGATTTTATCCTTAATGTTAGTCTTTAAACATGATTATACCAGTTTCTTTCTTTTTTTTTTTCGGTGATATCACTGTTAAATATTCTTGTATGTTCTTAATATCAAGCCACTGCTTCAATTAATTTGAAAAAAAAAAAAAAAAGAAACTTAATTGAAAAAGCTTATCAAATATTTGGCTAATGTTTGAAAATAAATGTAAAAGTAATCCTTGCGCATATACGAATTTTCGAACATCAACCATATCATCAATAATTATATTATCAATTATTTATGCCTTGGTTTAGTGGTCATAAAAAATATTCATTATTTAACTCAATCATTCAATTACTTTCTTACAAAAAAAAGAAAGAAAACAAAAGCTAATTCCGCAATTAAACTAATTTGAAAGATACAGATAATTTTCTTCACATTTTTTTGCTCTTAAATGTTAAAGAAAAAGACGCACTTTGCATTTATAATAGTAACAGAATTAAAATTTAAAAGTTTAAGGAAAAGGCTTGAAATAAAAACTAAGCTTTAATGTATTTTAATTTAGTGAAAATCTCGGGAATTTTCAAAATTTCCTTCCCAAAAAATCAGTTTATTCCCGGGAATAAATCCGGTTTTTCTTCATTCGCAACATTACCTGCTCCTCCACCAGCTCCGGCATTCATTCCAAAGTTCATTCCGGCGTTGGCTCCACCCCCTGCTCCGGCTCCGCCTTTTCCACCTCCTTGTCCACCAGCTCCTGCTCCTGCATTCCCTCCGAATCCGAATCCGCCTCCCATTTGGCCTCCTGCTCCACCACCTGCGTTACCCATTCCCCCAGCACCTGGCCACTGGGCATCGACTTCGACCAAAGAAGTCAACAGAAGCAGAGCTCCACATGCTAGCAGTACCAATGATATCTGAAATGAGTAAATTGATTAATTGCTCAAAAATTTAAATAATAGGGAAGTTTTCGATTTTTCAATTTTATTTTTATATGATAGAGTAACATGTATGAACATCATAGGTGAAAAAAATTTTGCGATACGATAAGTAGTTTTTTTTTTAAATTAATTTTTAAAGTTCAAGCGATTGTGACGTCAAATGGCACAGGAAGTGACATCATGCGCTCTTCCGCAGCGGGAGAAGCCGAAGGACGTGCAGTTGACTTCGAAGACTCCTCGCGTTTCTGGAACATTAAACCTCTCATCCTCTCGGAAATATTCGAATACCATCATTGATGTTACTTGAGGAAGATTATTAGATTGTGCTTTAACGAATCCGGCCCCCATAGTGTGTTCAAAAGGATTATTGAATTTCTAAAAAATAAAAATATCAGCGCGCTCAAAATGTCCGTGGCGAAAACAAGGGATCTTCGACGGAAGGCTGCCTATTAGTGCCTTGTGACGTAAACTCGTGACGTTTCAGAAAAGCGCACTTTTGCGCGTGGATTTCTAAAAATTCATTAAAAATCAATCACGGTGTTTTAAAATTCAGCGATGGTGAATTTTTTAGTTTTGAGGGTCAATTAACACTATCCAATAGTCAAAATATGAATATTTAATAGGTTTCAACTTCCCTATTATGAAGCAATAACTTGAACTTGTTTCAGTCAAATTAAAGCAGGGGAGCTCGCATCCAGGGGATACTACTTTATGTTTCTAGAAGTCATGATTCTGAACAGATTTTACGTCTCATTTTTTTTCCATATTTTTTATTCATGCGAAGTATCTTACAAAATAAATTTTTATTTATACTAAATATCAAAATGTCACTCAAACGAAATATTTATTCTTACTAAATGTCCTGCAAAAGAAATTTTTATTTATACTAAATATTGTACAGATACTAATGAATCGTAATATACAGGGTGAGTTTGATCGAATCTGCCATACGAATGAGGGTTATAGAAGGGCCCAAGCGGGGCATAGAACCACCCATTATCGTGTCCAATCCTTAACCGTAACCGAGTTATGGTAGATATAAGGAAAATGAGTAAAAAAACAAAATTCTGAGAAAACGACCGATTTCTGAGAATTCTGTAGGACCTACACACAAAACAAGTACATATTTGGAAAGAGCAGATTAAATCCTACAAAATGACGCTTTTTCCATCAAAATAGTCGCATTTTACAACGAGCTACAAGCTTTAAGACATTGGACACACTCAGAATTAAAATAGTGCCAAAGTTTTCAACCGACGTTTTCAAAAACAACCATATGAGCTAGAACCGATCAAATCTACCAAAAACTGTCCCGTTTCACTAGCTTTCAGATGATATAACAATAAATCATATTAGGCTTCATATTCAGCAGAAATTCAGACTTTTGTTTGAAACAGTGTAAACATCTGCATTCGTTGAAAATGGAAAACCAGCGAAGAGTCGCACGTTCCTATTTTAAATTTTCAATTTCACGTAAGCATGTTGCTTTCTTTGTGTAAAAAAATGATATTTTTATGTAAAAATACTATTTTTGACATTTTATTAAGTGACAAACACAAGAGGTAACATTAGGTAGAAATAAAAGACGCATTACTTTCCCGTGCTTTTCACAAAGGAAAAATCAATAATAAAAAAGTTACACTAACATCAATAAGTACATTTAATCAATCCTCAAAATTTACAATAGCTGCTGAAATTTGTCACCTCCCCACCTGGTACATGCCCTTGCTCGCGAACGGAAACAACCGTTGCTCTAAGTATAGTCCTAGAAAGTGCTCTTTGTAGGCATTATACTCTAAGTGAGATATCATTTCTTAGTTTTGCTACTGCTCCATCAAACCAGTTGCGTAATTCCTACAAACTGGCTACTTCTGTTTTGTATACTTCTTGTTTTAAGAATCAAGTTTTACGGGATTCTTCGATTGGTCAAAAAGGAATGGGCCCCGGCTGTTGATCTTTCTATTCTGCTTTTGAATTTATGATTTGTATTGTGTGTGTATCGATTATAGAATTATTTCAATTACAGTACCTCAAAAATGATGAAACGATCAAAAATATTTTTATTGCTTAATTCAAAACTAAAAACTACTAGTCTACCCGTGCGGAACTCCGCACTGTACTTCGAATCATTTCATAGGGATTTCACTCTTTAAAAATTTCAAAGAAAGAATATTGTGGAGAAAAACCTAAAAAAGTAAACGGAAAAAAGTAAGTGCACAAGAGAAGGCATGTAATTTGAAGACATCAGTAACAAAACCTCGTTGAATACAACGTTGTGATAATTTGATCATCGCTCCCTTTTTGGTTGTACGTATTTTCAATGCAAGTATAAATATCATTAACGGAAAAAAAAGAAACATTAAAGAGATATTTAGTGGCACGGATTCGAACTGGCGCCATTCTGATTAACAGTACGACGCTCCAACAAACCTAGCAACTGTGCCTTCCTTTTCGAATGCTATTCATTGAAGGAATGCGTAATAAAACACAGTAAAAATGTTTTTCGCCGAAAAAAACATAAAATCATGCGTCTATGTTTTGTCATTAGCCAGCATGATACGATTTAAAATTATTCGTAAAACATGGAATTTGATTAAAGAATGAGGAAGATCTCACGTAGCGATTGAAACAAACATTCTAGAGAAGTAATAAATTCGGTTGAAAAAATAAGTGTTTTTATTTTTGAATATTCAACACTTTCCCATAGCAGGCTTCTTTAACCTGTACGGCTTAAAAGCCCGCACTTGTTTTTCTTTTAATCGAACACTTAAAATTCAAAACCAAAACCATTTGAACTGAGTCCGTTTTTTAAGTGTAATTTTTCGAACGTAACCAAAATGTTTTTTTTTTTTTTTTCAGCCGAAAGCAGAGGAGTAGAAAATGATTTCTTACTAATGAAATTGATAATAATTTTAATGTTTTATATCGTATTCGAATAAATAATTAAAGATTTACTGGTTGAAACTCGTAGTTTTAATTTGGCGTAGTATTTTTTCATTTGTACAAAAGTCGGAACACTGCTATTAGAAAAATCTACGTTTCAGCATACAAAGAAAATTTTTTCTGCACAAAAAGGATTCCCTTGAGGTATATCTAATACTTTTTTTATGCTTACAATATGCTCAGTGGCCTGGACGGAGTCAAAGCTTAAAAAAAAAGGGAAGAACACCCTTCGATTAGCAGTCAACTTATCTGATAACTGTAGCCTGCATAAAGGAGTCGAAACACCAAATAGCATTCCCACTGCATTTATTTTTATTAAGTGTGTTATCTGTTGTATGTTATGAATACATGTAATGCGTAATATTACTGTAAATTTGCTATTATGTCGGACAGCCCGATCTGGCCCGAAGTTCAGACAGTGTATAGCCGAACGCTCTACCGAAAAAAAAAAAACCCCCACAGTTAATTTTAATTTTTTTTTCTTGCCGAGAAGTGAAGAACTTTTGAAAATTTTTACAATTTGTTATCGCAGGCTGTTTGAACCGTTATGACTTAGATGGCAGCACGTGTTCATCATTTAACAGTACGGTTCAATTACAAAATAATTTGAACTAAGTTCTTTTTTAAGCGTAGCTTTTCAAATGTAGCAAAAATGTGATACGCTATTTGTTTTTTTTTTGCAAAACGAAGAAAAATATATATATTACCCTTTAAATTGAGGTAGTATTTTTTTTTATTTGTACAAAGAGTCAAAAACTCATTAGAAGAATCTATATTTCAACATACGATTTATTATATTTTACTGAACAAAAAACAATTCCAATGTATATATATATATATATATATATATATATATATATATATATATATATATATATATATATATATATATATATATATATATATATATATATATATATATATATATATATATATATATATATATATATATATGTATATATATATATATATATATATATAGTCTGAAATCTTAAACTTGATACTTATATTTTCACGTACATTATGCTTCAATTTTCTTCCGGGAGCCAAAGCTTAAAAAAAATCCTTATAAATGAGTATCAATTTAGCTCCGTGTTGCATCAAGTTTTCATAACAGCTAGGAGCGTTTCTACCTCATTTACTCCCTCATATTCGTTATTCATTGTTCATGTAATGCACGATATTTTTCAAAATTTTTGATGCAGATTGTCCGGACGTGGGCCCGAACACGCATTCCCCTGGTTACCAGTCGAACGCTCTGCCAATCAAGCTATTCAGCTCTGCCGGTAACAGTGCAAGTTAAAGTTATAAATTTAACCGAAAACCTCATTCTGGTTCTTTAAAACAGGTTTTTTTGCCCGAATAAACAATTTTTAGACCGTGGGTCTATTTTTCGTCAGCAACCTGCACGTTAAGCTTTGAAATAAGGTGTAAATAAAAGAAATCGATCAAGACTTGAGAAAAATCTCGCGTAGAAACCAAAAACAGGCTACAGAAACAATATATAAGGAGTTATGACTGGTTTTAGACCATGCTCGCTATGTGTTCTTATGCAAAAGAAAAACTTTAAATTGCTTTTTCTCGATGATGTTTTTTTTTTGTGTTTTCATGTCATTAGAATCCCTAAGGATTTTTTTCTGTTAAAGATACAGCTTTAAAGTAAAACTTTTTGCAATTGGGATAACATATTTGACAAAACTGTGCATTGGATAAGCATTTTATAAATTACTCAAATGTTTAGAGCATGTTAAACCTTTAAAAACCAAATTTAAAAAAAAAAAAACTTTGATTTTTTACATAATTAATCACAGAAAATTTTCTAATAACCTCATAAGCAAATAAATAAAACAGATTTTTAGAGATGATTATAGTGATCGTTTAGCAAAAAACTTTTTTTTAAATTAGTGCAAAAATAAAAAAGCCTTAGGGATTTTAAAAAATTGAAATTTTCACCAATTTTTTTGAATTTTTAAAAAATGTAGGCAATATTTTTAAATTTTGAAAATAAGTTTTTGATTACGAAATAAGTATGCATATTATAGTTTCAAAAAATATAAAATTTACTTAAATTTAAAAAAAAATGTCTGAAAGGTACTGTGATCCCTTAATAACATTCTAAACAACTGGGCTTATATTTTTTTCTTTTTAGTTTTTTTGGTTTTTACGCAATCGCGCTTTTTGCTTGTAATTAATTTTTTTTTTCATAATAGAACTTACTTTCTGAACGACCGTCGTATTAGTTTTAATTGTATATTTTAATTTCAAAAGATAATCAATACACACCTCTTGAGGGACAACAATTCCTTGAATTGAAACTCTATATTGGCTGTATTAAAGATACTTTTACTGCTCTTTTATGGCTTGCAATGATTTTCGGTGAAGAAAAAGTTTCTTTAGGGAAAGGTGTTTATTGTTTTTCCTGAGATTTTTCATGATTACGGATTACGAGGAAAATTCACCATCTATGAAATCTTTATATTTGCTATCAGAGTGCTTTCCCTTTCAGACCGTTATTTACTTGCGTTTGGCCATAAAAATAGAGCAATGGAAAATGTATTTGAGTTCGGAAAGAGTGTGAGAGCAGTAAACAGAAACGTGTACATCACCTTGTTTGTCGTAAATGTAACTTTTAGCGCAGGCATGTGCCAGCCGTTACAGTCCGCTTTCTTTAAGCTTTGAAAATCACACATCTTCGAGAGTTTTGTTTTTGATTTTAAAACACATTTGACGAACATTACTTTAAAACAGCGCTTTTCCTTTAAAACTTAGTTTCAGTGTCTTTCAGCAATGACATTGGCATGGTTCAAATCATCAATGCTTACCTTGATTGGAGGTAGTGATTACAATACCGGTATACCGGTATACCGAATACAGTGACCGTCGCTTATTTAAATCACATTCGTTCTCAAAGCATTTGATTTCATAAAGCGGCTGATTTTATTAACCGGCATACCTACATTTAAAAAAATGAAAGGTTTTGAAGTTTAAATACTTTAAAAAACGAAATGCATTACGTCATTAATTTTTGTTTTAAGTATTCTAAAACACAGTTGTCATTTTTACTGAACATTATGTTTTTTTTTTTCATTAACACAAGGGTCTTAAAATATTGGCGTATTGCAGTTTGATTAACAGAATTGGAGAGTAAAGGTTCAATATCGTTTACGAGTTTACTAATTCATTTGTAACGTTCAACATTATATTTTCTTCTTTGCTCTAAAGTGCATTGTATGTCATCAAGCGCTTTTCTGACATCCATTGAAAAGGCAAATTCAGCACTGAGCTTTCCTCATCTTCTGGGACCAATTCCTTCACTTTATGGTTCTTCTTTATCAATTTTTTACGTACGATGTCCAAAAGTTTGATTTTATAAAACGGCAATAGTGATTTTATTAATGGATGGTTTTACCATGTTTTGGTATCGCAATGATTCTGTTCTTCTAGAGTTGATTTTAAAAAGCGGCTGATTTTATCATCCAGTGATTTTATTAGTGGGGGGTAATACTGTACCGGTATTTGATGGGGGGTAGAATACCAGTTTTTTTGGTATTAGCAAAAAATAATAAATAGTTTTTAATTAACGAGTTTTCAATTTTACTAATTAGATATCTACTGTTATTTTGAATATAAATGTCTTCTTCGATGAGACAGTCCCAAAATCAATCTATTGAAGTAAATATTTGGCTTCAGAAGCTCGAATATGTAGAATATCAAAGAATAAAAGTAGCGGAAAGATTAGAAAGTGATATTTTCATCAACAGATGGTGTGATGAATCGCACTTTCGTGAGTTTACATAAACCACGTTTTTATTTTCTTCATTTCCTTCACATGCCTTCTAGTAAAAGCTAATTTTAAGTGTGATTATAAATGTGCTTGTGATATGAACAATTTATCCCAACCATCAATTGCAGCAATTCTATATGACATTATTTTCTTAATATTTGTCTCAACTGTACTAAATTTTGATAAAACTTTTCTTGTTGGTATAATAAACAGTAATTTGTTGTCACCGGTATTAGCGTGCTGTTCTGCCTCACTATTCCGCTTTATGCCAAGTGGGATAACATTTATAATACTTTGAACATTTACGAAGAAGTAAGGCATAATCAGTTGGAACATATATTCAGATATTTACATAATGGTACAGAATTTCGAAAAGAAAACGAAAAAGAAAAAACTAACAAGATCAAATTCATTGTAAATTTTAAGCCAAAGGGTTAATAAAAAGCAAACACAAACCTATTCCGACATAGGAAAATCGTTGAAGGCCTTGTTAATACTAGAGCAGAATTACAGTCGCTTGTAGAACAATCACTATCGTGTCTACCATCTTTCGCCTAAATTCCCCAGAGGGATTTCTGCTTGAGAGTATGATGGATGAGAATCTCCCAATGGGGGTGTGGGGAGGTGTGAATCAGTTAATATATATATAATAATAACTCTTCAGCTATAAATAATAACGATTAAAAAAACTTCCCACAAGATAAAAGAAACACAGACACTAACAAAAATGATTTTTTTCAAAACCAACAAGGTTAAAACCGAATTATTTGAAGATGAAGGATTTTCATGTAACTACAGGAGGTGTATCGCGCATTATTAACAGAACCGTTGGCTTGCGTGAATTCAGAAAGAATAATTTGATCCGCCATCATTTCCATCATTATATTCTTGAATGTTTTTTGGGAAATTTCTAGTACCGGTATTCCGGTATTACGTTAAAAAAATACCGAGAACTGGTTTTGCATTTTTGATCCGGTACTGCAATCCGTAATTAGAGGTAAACGGGGAGGGGGAGTATCGTTGAGCAGACTGCACCATTGAAAGTTTTAAAGGCTGTTTTTAGGGGTATTTTATTCTTTTCCTTGGAGCAGGGAGTCTTTTTTGAATTTATGGGAGGGGGGGGGTGTTATTGCTCTTGGAAGGATGAGCACCCCTGCGAAATGTCACGTTCTGTCCAATATTCCCCGCAAGTTATTCATCTGTTTTTTGTTTTTTTTTTTTTTTTTCCAGCGAAACACGTAATTTTTATGAAAAACGAAAACTTAATAATTGCGGTAAACGACGTCAAAATAGCTCAATCAATTTGAGACGTGCTATTTCGCAAAAAGAAAGAAAAAAAAAGCATTTAAAACAGTAACTAACGAAATCCTCTGAGTAGACAAACACAATTTCGGTTCCGAAGATGCAATTAGCCAAGAAAACTCTCGATCAACTCTCCTTTGGAAACAATTTTTTTATCGGTTCATCCATTTTAGGCGCTAGCGTGCCACCGATATAATACACAAACACACACATACACAGACATACAGATACCAGATGCGTCATACTTATAACTCCCTTCCTTTGTGTATCGGAAGTTGAAGATATTCAAGTGTAGCAATAAATTTGGCACAAAATTTTCGACCGCAAAGTAGCGACTAATTTGTGAAACAGAGCACGTGTTATACATTTTTCGCTGAACATGTGAAAACAAAGCACTTATCTGTTTGTTAAACGCTACCAAAATCACTGTTGCTGAAATGTAGAATTTTATGTTTTTTAATCAAAGAAAGTAATTTAACAAAACTGTTTAATTACTTTCTTTGTCAAAATATCTAAATTTTTAAAAAATCCGCCAAATATTAAAATTCAGCCAAGAAATCGCCAAATAAAGAAACAAGTAATTAACTGAGACAATAAGGTCTATTGAAATGTAAAGTTCAAAGAGTAACAAAAATGGCAACGGCTAATTTAGCAATGGGACATATTTTTGCTAATAGGGTCGTTTCCAATATTTTAAAAGTATTTTTTTCTGAAAGAACATGCTTAAGAACATAGGATATAACCATTTTTTAAATAATTTCTTTAAGTTTAATATTTAAAAAAAAATACTTAAATTGGTGATTTTTCATTGTATACATTTTTTGCCGATGAAATCACAAATGATGAAATGCAGGTTCTGTGTTGCCATTCTCAGAGCAAAATATTTAATTCGCATCTTTACTCACGTGTATTGGCAACGATATGGTTGATCTTGATTATCATAACGTGGAAACGCGGAAGAAAGATGCGCCAAAAAGCATCATTTGTGACGTCATCTTGACCACGCCTTGTTTGAAAAGTCGGACATTTTAAAAAATTAATCAAAAAATAACTGTTGGGAAAATGAAAAATTTTTCTGGGTCCATGTTATTTTTTTGCTTATTCTATCAATTTCAGTGACTAAAAGCAATACTTTTGACTGATGAAAACAACCCCATTCAGCATGTCCCACGCAGAGGTTCGCCGATGGGTGATCACTGTGACCTCCCAAAAATGTCCTTATTCGTCAAATGTTTTCTGACGATTCGGCAAAATGAGGTTATTTCTATCAGTCAAAAGCACTACTTTTACCCATTGAAATTGGTAGAATGAGCAAAATAATAATAATAACAATAATATAGAGTCAAAAAATCTTTTAATTTCCCAACAGTTATTTTTTATTTCATCATTTTAAATGTCATTTTGGAAATAAAGCGTGGTCATTATGACGTCGCAAGTGATGTACTTTACCGCGCTAAATGTTTACGCTGTGCTGTCAATCGCACTGCCAGGACATGATAATTTGCGTTGTACGCTAATGACATCAGTGAATGGCATTTCATTATTTGAGATGTCATGTGCAAAAGCGTAAAAAATGAGTTTCAATCTGCACACTAATTAAAATAATTATCAAAAAATATTAAACTTTGCCAAATTATTAAAAAAATGGCTAAATCCTATGTTTTTTTTTTTTTGTTTTTTTTTTTTGCATGCTTTTTCAGAAAAAAAAATAGTTCTGAAATTTTGGAAATTACCCAATTATCATCATTTGGCAAAATTTGGAGCTCCATTCGATAAAATTATCATCATTCGGCGAAATTTGGAGCACCATTCGGTAGATTGAGAATTTATGCCCTCCCAAAAATTTAAGTTCGGGGCGCCCCTTGTTCCACGTTATGATACAGGTAGTTATCAAAGTAATGGAAACACTTGGAAAATTTGGGGAATTGCCTCTCTGCCGTAAATGTTCGGTTTATAAAGGTGCCTTTCTAACTTTAATCGCAGATACTGGTGACTCTATATGGTGATTGAGTTCTGTGGTCACTTATGCTGCTATTGTTCGCTTTTTAGACATTACAATAAACTTCAATACCCGTCGGTTTATTTCACTGAGCTTCTCTTTCCGCCCACTATTTTGCTGTGCCGAGCTTGTCTTACCGCGCTGTATGTATACTGTCATGACTTAAGATACTATATATTTAGATGCGCCAAAAAGTTAAAATGTTTCAGTTACACTTGCTTCAGCTAGACGCGCTTCAACAATTTGGCATCTTTAAAAATTTGAGAGATTCAACATTTCACGTGCTTGAAAAAAATCCAAGACTTCCAGAACTTTTGTTAAACCACCAAATAGTACAGAATATGTACATTGCTATTTATAAAAAAATAAATAAATTTCTAATTTTATTCTTTACTACTTACATAGCGCACTCAGAAATGTCACTTTTATTCTCAGGTGTTTCCATTATTTTGATAACTACCTGTAACTCCCCCAGAAGAAACTATTAGTATACACAAAGTCTTACCGTATTTTTCATCGTGCTGTTGTCAGTTCGACAAGACTCAGGAATACAGATGATGACAAAGGTTAGTCTTCACCATGAATATATACTAGAACTTTACGTGGCAAACGCAAATCGTTTCGTCCTCTTGAACGCGGGTAACATCAGGTCAGTTAAACATCCGAAACTCAAAGTATTGTTTTCAGTCAGTATCACTTCCGTTCGGAGTTGACCATTGACCGCACACACGCAACATGTGTTCGAATTCTAAACACATTTTTTGTTTTGTTGCATATGGAAGAAAAAATTAGGATTCATCTGTTGAGAGTTTCATTGTTGGTGCAAAATACAATACTTGTGTTTGTTATTTTACTGGTGT